>NW_017176693.1:765778-837721 GCF_001652005.2 Ceratina calcarata | reverse complement strand
TTCGTCGCGTGACGATTAACCGCGGTACTTCGTCCTACCTTCCCGTTTCGTCTCAATTACACTTTTTAACAAATGTAACGTTTTTTAATCAGTAGACTCGCTTACATAAGAAAAATTCATTGTCACTCGTTCTCATTGTTAATCGGCAGCTCTTTTCTTCTTTCTCGTTTCGTTGCGGAGTTCTTTATTGTACGAAATCGCTCCAACGAAGGGGAATTAAAAGAAGGCCACGAAAAAAAGGGAAGAAAACGATTCTCTGACGATTTTCCTGGCTCGCGATAAAATAATTATTATGTTACAAATTCGAATCCACGTTTTGGCAATTGTCAATACCTAATCGAACACGAACTCCCGTTCACATTAATACATATGTACGTCGAAATTGAGTACTGATTATTTAATAAAAAATATACTATCTCTCGTTTTATGTATATATATATATATATATTATATAGTTACCTACAATTTCAGAATATTCAAATATTTTGGACGTATACGGAGGTACTTAAAATTTATTAATTTTCATCGATCGATGATTTGATTAATGTTAATATTACGCAGCTATACCTTCATGATAGAATACATTCCTCAGAGTATATGTATGTATATTTTCGTGTAATAAGTAAAAACAGGACGCGCATCTAATTCTGAAGATGTTCTATTGTTTTGCATACGTATACATACTGATTAATGAAAGATAATTTTAACACTACTAACTTATGATGTACTGCCAATAAAGACTAATATTACGTTGTAGAACGTAGAATGATTTATTCCGGTTTCAAATACCTTGTAAGAAGTATATAGTTTGAAAAACGTCATATAAAAATCAACGAGATCCAAAATTACTGCATCGTACGTTGCATTTGCATAGTAGCAAGTGATACTACTAATGTATATGATGATCAATGTCTAATGTCAATTTGCTATAAACCGTATTCAAGTAAGAACAATCTGCCATCATGAACCTAGGAATGTCGAAACAAGAGTGAAGGCGAATGATGGATAATATTGATCCAGTCGAACTGTACATTTACCTGTATATCAGAATTGCAAGGGGAACTGTGCTGGCATGCCACAAGGAATGAGCGTCGAACACCCAAAAGATCGGTGCAAAGTCTGCCACTTCTAATATAGTGACAAGAACTGTTAATACGTTGAACCAACCGATCAGATAAATATAAGATAATCTCTTCCGATTACGACGCCACCATATCATTGTCAGAACAAATGTTGAAAATCCTGTGAAGAACACTGCGATTGTTTATAATCTGTATAATCAATTAGGATGTTTTCTTCGATTGAATTACCTATGACTACGTTGAACTTCATATTATAATCGTAATTAATGTAACCAGACCATAAATGAGATAAATGTGAATATAAAATGCTAAGGTATCCACACGTAATCACAACAAAGGATTTGTTGTTTCTATAAGTTATCCTACAACGTATAAATAAGTAATTCTTCAGTTTGTTCTTCATCCATCTCATAGTCTACCGCAATTTACCTTAATAGCATACAATAGAGTAAAGTAAGAACCATAATAAATGCACAAGTATAATCCATTACTTCTGTGAATGGAGTGTCCCTTGCATGGAAAACAGATGACCAAAACCAGCCATGCATACAAATCTGAAATGAACTAATTGTAAGCTTGCAATAAGATATTATTATCCTACTCGATCTGATTGGATTTTCGTACCAGGCTAAAATAGGACCATACATAATACATAGGATAAGTAGATTTACATTTTCTCTTAAATTTCCAATACATGGTAGCATGGGCATAAAAATTTAATAAAGAAAATATAACGGACGCTGGTTCTTGGCATCCAAGAACTCTGATAAAGGGCCACTAGAATGAAACAATTTAATAATAATTTTCCTATAGTGATATTAACGTAAATGCTCGGTGCATTCTTACTTTTCCATGGAACTGGGGAACTTTCAAGCCATGGGACGTAAAATAATCGACTGTCTTCCATGTACAGGTGTAGCTACAATCTTCTCTGCAAGACCAAAGTAGCAACCTTAACGATAAGGACGGTTGTACTTTAAACATCTGATCTAAAAACCAATAATTCTAATTGAACAATCACAGTTTATCACGTGAAGATCTGTTCAACTTCTGTTAGGATTTATTGAGTAAAAACAACGTTTACCATTATTGCAATTATTCTCACTGCATTTCTCAAGGCACAAACTGTAAAACTGAGATCTATCACCTATCGAACCATTTATACTTGTCGCTAAAAACAATTGAAATGCCAGAACTGTTAGCCACTTCGAACGTGACATGTCGTGCCGCAACAATATCTACTGCTGCATACCGCTGCATACCTTAAATTAATTGTTACGATGTTATGAAACCTTAATAAGGAACAAATCTAATAAAAATATTAAGCACACTGCGTTATATAGCTGTAATCATTCGCGAAATGTCAATAGAATTCGATATGATGATCGAAGAATCGCGTTTTATAACATAAATTGAAGTACATGTAAAAATGGACAGATACGTACTACATAGAGTTACATGATCATTAACACACACGTTTTAATTAACGTACTTTAATTTTATCGTCTAATTTGTCTACAATTCGCGTTTATGTTATACTACAATGAGCTACTGCCAACTCCTACATACGTAGAGATAGTGAACGTGAAGGGAACGATCTGTCATGAGCGAACATGATTTTCTGGATGGAAATGTAAACAATATGAAACGTAAATTTTTGGTCATTTAAACGCACTGAAATGTACACACTTTTGCATGGGTTGTACAAGTATCTTGTGCAAAAGGATGAATATTTTATATTAATACTGGGCCTCGACAATGCAGGGAAAACGGTAAGCGATTGCAAAAGCGTACGGGGTTAACCAAATAAACTTATTTCCGAATGGGTTTTACAAATCGCAGACCTACTTGGAAGCAGCGAAAACGAAGTTTACGAAAAATTACAAGGGTATGAATCCTAGTAAAATCACAACGACCGTTGGCTTAAACATTGGAAAAATCGACATAGCTGGCGTACGTTTCAATTTTTGGGATCTTGGCGGACAAGAAGAATTACGATCACTGTGGGATAAAGTGAATATGATTTTCAAATACAATTATAATCAAATCTCATCTGTGACATGTAATAAGATTGTGTCTTGTTCGCAGTATTACGCTGAATCTCATGCCGTGATTTACATAGTTGATTCGTCGGACCGTGAAAAAATACCTGAGTCCAAAGAAACTTTTGGTAAAGTATAAACCAAATATATCATCTACGACTTGTCGCGATATTTTATTACAGGCACGTTTATATTTAATTGCAGATAGAGTTATATCTTCGGAACATCTAATAGGTGTACCACTCTTAGTTCTAGCAAATAAACAGGATGTGCCTGATTGTATGGGCGTTAGAGAAGTGAAGCCAATTTTTAATCAGAATGCACATTTGATAGGTCGAAGGGATTGCATGGTTATGCCTGTTTCTGCCTTAAATGGGTACGTGTATTCGTATCTTTACTTCGTTGTACGTGCATAAAGCAATAAAGAACTTAGTGCAGTCATTAAAACATTGCATTTATACAAAAGGGATGGCGTAGATGAAGGAATTCACTGGCTCGTGGATTGCGTTAAGAGAAACAACGATATTCGCCCCCCACGGAATCAGAATGATAATTATCTGTCTTAACAACACATTCCTATTTCGTTTTATAAATATAGATTAATCTTCGAACAGTATTTTAATGTAAAAATTGTGTACATTTACATTAGGAGCTACATTTTTATCAATAAACTTTGTTTCGTAATTTGTATTTCCCTAATCAATTATCTGCACTTTTGATAGAAAAAAGTTTCATTGCCTCTTTTAATTCGTTTTATTAAATTTTCCTACAAAATTTTACTAAAACTTTTCATTTATGTAATAGAATTGTGAGAAGGTCTCTCTCAATCACCTGAACTGTAAACATCACTGCCCTATATGTATTTCTGCTATCAAGATACCTGAGATAAGAGATAAAGCCAAGAAGTTGGTTCCTTGTCTGTCATATTGGTGATAAAAAGTGTTTGGAACAGGTAGCACAGCTGCATGCATAGCAGAGAATATACGATAATTGTAAATTTCAATATTCAACTTCCGTGGTAAACTTTTCATTTATCTCTCTCTGGTGTACACAATGATGCCTTATTACTTTAATGAGTCTGACGATTGGAGTGTTCTACCGCCAGAACTGAACAGAAGGTAATAAACCTATGATTTATGATACATTTGAGAAAACTATTGTGTCTCAAGAACGAAATACGTACATTTTTATAAGAGCATGGCACGTGGTATTAAGAATGTTGAACAATGAAGTGTGTTATTCTGAATAATATTATTTTGGAGCATGTAATTCGAAAATCTTCAATTGTTCATCTATTCCGAATTTTGTAATTAATATAACAAATATTTAATCGCAGGAATATTTTTATAACATATTATATATCGCTGCGTTAGCATATCGTAAATGTATATTACCTTTCCATTATTTTTATCAACAATTGTGCAATGACATCCATCCTCGGATCGCATATTACAACATTACAACGCATGAACTCATATGTACATAGCTCTCTAAAAATTGTTATTTTTAACAAGAAACAGAGTACTGATTGCGAAACTGTGAGCCTAATTGCTTTGATTATCTTATCAGATCGGAAGAAACAGATTTTACATAGTAAGGGCATCGTTCTTTCGCGACCTGATACGAATTTCGCGGTACAGAAAGGAACACCGCTATTATCCACTACGTTGAGCAAAACCGTAAATAAAAGATCGTCTTTTATTCTCGTGGATTAAGTGGAAACAACAGAGATCTTCGGTAATACTATTTGTTTTATCGAACGATTAATGTTTCGACGATGAGACGCGTGGAACGCGGGAGGTGAGCAGACGTTAACGAGAACCGTTGACGAAAAGTCCAAGTAATTATCAGGAATAACGTCAATGACAATGGGTAGCCATTTTGAGTGTTGGTGCGCGGATACCGCGGACCAAACGTGGACGGTGTTCGTCGTGTGATAGGCTAGACAACTGTGGACAGTTTTAACTATGTCCATGGCTATTTCCGCAGTCGATTAACACCCTCGTCGTGAATCAAACGTCTTTCCCACGGTACGTAACGTTTGACTACATAGATAATAAAATCAAAGTTGGACGGAAACATACATGCTCGGTGGATATATATGTATATATATGTATACATATATACGTGCATACACAAACGGACACAGGCCAATATACCAGGTGCAGGATAGCGATAGAGTATGCAAAAGTGAGGGCGCACGACTCGCGCCCTGGGAGGCGAGGCGAGGCGTTTCTCGCCGTATTTGTCATACGACTTGTGTGTAAAAGGTGACCGACACGACCACGCACGGTATATCACGCCTATCCAACGTGCTTCTGTGACGTTCTTCTCTATGTACGTACGTCGTGTGTACGACGTTCAATTTGCACGATCTCGAGCCACCCCGAGACGAGAACGAGCACGTCCTTGACTGGTACTGTTTGACAGCTAGAAAACTAACCCTTGGTTCGATGCCCTTCTGTGCGAACGATCTTTTATATAACCGGTTTACACGTTTTACAATATGCCGAGGACTCGTGCGAGATCGCGGTCGCGACGCGTTTTTGTGGCACGTGAATTTTTGGTCGATTGACATTCGAAGCAACTAGGTAATATCCATTGCACGCACTCTTCTGACCGACTACTTATCAGTCTGTTTCGTCAGCTAAACCGGTTATTTTTTATTCGATGCACGGCTTAGAAAATAATACTACGTTAAGTTTATGTTCTCTATACCAATTGACTATAATTGTACTCATGCGTCAGATCGTAGTATGAGATGCATATTAATATTCCTGTTGCATCTACAGATTTATTGACAAACCAAATTGTTACTCAACTATACGAGAACACTGTCATTCGTTTGTACGAAAACAACAATATAAATGTTTACTGTATGTTATGAGAGTATAAATAACTTGGAGAACTTGTTTAGAAGTGAGCTGGGGAACGTCAACTTAATTTCACTTACACTGTACTTCTAATTGTAACCGAAAGTTTTTACAAATAACACTTTACTACTTTCTATTTTATTACTTTTCTCAATAGGAGGATAATAGTGTGTGTTCCATAATCATCTATACTTCATTTATAGTACCGAAGCTCGTCATATACATTTGAGAACATCGTTGAGTACTATGAATGCTTCAGAACACGGGTAATACATCATTTCTAATATAATTTCTATTACAATTATCTTTTTAATCAGTATAATAATATTCCATTATGCAATGAAGTATTGAAAAGTTATTAAACATAGCTTCATATTAATTTGTATTGAACTTGGAGTGATTAAAGAAAGTAATTTATTGGCGAAAGTAAGAACAATTGAAATCAATTGATGGATGTCATTGCACAACAAATAACTGTAAGTGGTTTATGTGTGTAAAACAGCATGCGTGTGTATCTTACAGGTTTAACCCAGCCTTTAACATGGCCTCCATAAAACAAGCTTTTAACGAGGCGGTAGAAAGAGGTAAGTGTACTCTTTAATGAATACTTTCTAGATATATTACATTTTAAGCAAATAGTAATACAAACTTGTCTATGGAAAAAATGATATAAAATGATTTCTGTCTTTGCTTTCACCCAAGTATAATCTTTCAATTCTCTTCATAGTACTAATGTCCCTCCGTTCCATGTGCCGAATCACAAATTGCTTCGTCCCTGTCGCCCGCACTCCCCGTGAAACATAATTTTCATTTATTCGTAGCTTGAATTCATTAAACCCCACTAACACTAGATTTGATAACATATGTGTAATTTAAAAGTCTCAACAGTTAGAATGCCTGCACCAACGCGGTTGAGGGATCTCATCAGACAAATAAGAGCTGCGAGGACCGCGGCGGAAGAGAGAACAGTCGTTAACAAAGAGTGTGCATTCATTCGTTCGACATTCAGGGAAGAAGATAGTGTATGGAGATGTCGAAATATTGCAAAACTTTTATATATTCACATGCTTGGGTTCGTCTCAGATTTCCTAACTGATTTCCAGATTTTCCACAGCAGCGTACGTAATAAAACTTGTACTTGTTTCGCAGGTATCCAGCTCATTTTGGCCAATTAGAGTGTCTAAAACTTATCGCATCCCCAAGGTTTACAGACAAACGAATCGGTTACTTGGGTGCGATGTTACTGCTGGACGAGCGACAAGATGTACATCTTTTAATCACAAATTGTTTAAAAAAGTAATGTTCCTGCAACGGTTTTCTACTTCGTTGAACGATGGGTAATCACTCGGACAATTTTTGTTACAGTGATTTAAATAGCTCTACACAGTTTGTTATTGGTTTGGCATTATGTACTTTGGGTGCAATTGCATCACCGGAAATGGCGAGAGATTTGGCATCCGAGGTTGAGAGGCTAATGAAGTCACCGAACGCGTACATCCGGAAAAAAGCAGCTCTTTGTGCATTTAGGATAATCAGACGCGTGCCAGAATTGATGGAAATGTTTCTGCCGGCTACTCGGAGTTTGATCACGGAAAAGAACCACGGCGTACTGATCACGGGCGTCACGCTCATCACAGAAATGTGCGAAAACAGTGTCGATACGTTGAACCACTTTAAAAAGGTAAGCTGAACGAACTGTTAATAAAGAACAAAGACATTATATAAAAGTTAGTCAAATCCTTAGTCATTTTACAGAAGAATTATACATTTTTTTTAATACGATTAAGTTCTTATTTTTAGTCTACTAGTCTAATAGCTGCAAGCTAGTTCGTAGTAGCATTATCAGTGAACCAGAGCCTTGAACTTATAGCATTAGCGGACACACACTCGCGTAAAATTTTAATTGTTACAAAGAAACTGAAAAGGAATGTAGTCTGTAATTCAAAATAAATTTAAGTAATGACGATAGTACGTTCTTGAAGCGAATTCCATATAACTAATAATTATACATAAGTGCAATTTTTCTGCTCATAATGATACACATAATATAAGTATGGTTTTATCTTTCTTAGGAATGCGGCCATCGAGAGGTAAAATGCATACAAGCATTCTTTTATATTTTTGCATGTTCTGCTTATTATGGACTTCATTTGTTTTCATTGCAAATATTTAATTGTTCATACGAATCGCTTCCTCGATTCAACGTATTGAAAACAAATTATCATGTGCATGTATTTTGAAGATATAGTATAATATTGTGCACTTTTATATAAAATGTAATTGATTTTCATTAAATTTAAACGAGTACAATGGATGTGCTGTTGATACTGATCAAACTCGTAGGGACAGAATTGATGTATCGAAAGTAAAACGACGTGTTGTAATTTTTATGTATTCTCTATGTTGTTTATAGCATTACAAATATGTAGATATACGAACATGTATTTTAATTGTGTACAGCATAATTATTAAATTTCTTTCAGTTCGGACATTAAAATGTGGTAGTTCTTGCACAAACAATGCAATACAATTACTTTTACTGTTTCATCTCGTCTAGCAGCTTATATCTGTTTTTTAAATACGATACGAAATATAAATTTGTTTTACTTAGCGATTATTGCTTCTTGGTAATTTGAAAACGATCTTTAATGAGAATTATGAAATACAATCGTATTGTTGGGAAGCGATTAAAAATTTGTACTTTTCTATTATTAATATATTATCGATTAAAGGAAATTTATTATTTCAGATCGTGCCGAATCTTGTAAGGATTTTGAAGAATCTGATACTAGCAGGGTATTCTCCGGAGCACGATGTCTCCGGAGTATCTGATCCTTTTCTTCAAGTGAAAATATTACGACTGCTTCGAATCTTGGGACGCAACGATATCGATGCGTCCGAGGCAATGAACGACATACTCGCGCAAGTTGCGACCAACACGGAGACAAGTAAAAACGTTGGGAATACGATATTGTACGAAACTGTATTATCTATCATGGACATAAAATCCGAAAGTGGGCTCAGAGTGTTAGCGGTGAACATATTAGGCCGATTTTTATTAAATAACGACAAGAATATTCGATACGTTGCGTTGAACACATTACTGAAGACGGTATACGTGGACACGAGTGCCGTACAAAGACATCGTTCAACAATCTTGGTAATATCACTACGTTCCGTCTTCTTTTTCATGGCTTCACGATCTTTAGCTAAAATAACTAAAATTTATCTGTTTCTCAGGAGTGTCTGAAAGATCCGGACGTGTCGATCAGAAGACGAGCGATGGAGCTGAGTTTCGCTCTCGTGAATTCGAACAATATTAGAAACATGATGAAGGAATTGCTACTATTTTTGGAACGCGCTGATCCGGAGTTCAAAGCTCAGTGCAGTAGTAACATAGTGATGTCTGCGGAAAGATTCGCGCCGAACAAACGTTGGCATCTTGAGACACTGTTCAAAGTTCTCGTCGCTGTACGTGACGAGAGAATAAAATAATTCGTTTTACTGTTCCCTACTTGGATCGGTCATTATTATCTGATTACATTTCAGGCTGGTAATTATGTGCGAGACGATGTGGTAGCCTGCACCATTCAATTGATTTCGGAGACACAAGCGCAACAGGGTTATGCTGTCGGCGCGTTATGGAGAGCATTAGAGAAGGACACGTTCGATAAGCAGCCGTTGGCCCAAGTAGCAACTTGGTGTATTGGCGAATATGGTGATTTATTATTATACGCGCCACCTTCGGACGATGTAGACGCTCCTGTCAATGTACGTTTATCTATATTTAAATAGGAATCCAAGTAACAAGAATTTATATAATTTCCGTCTTTCTATCGTTATCAGTTAACGGAGGACGAAGTTATTGACGTTTATCAAAGGCTACTCTGGAGTCCACAGAATACAGTTGTTACGAAACAATATACGTTATTGTCTCTCACAAAACTGAGTACGAGATTCCAAAAGGGTAACGAGTAAGTGTTACCTAAATTATCTGATTATTCGTTTCATAGTTGGTTTTACGTAAGTATATATTTCCCATGTTACAGAAAAATTCGTCAGATAATCGACACGTTCGGTAGCAATTTGCATATAGAACTACAGCAACGAGGTATCGAGTTTTCGCAGCTGTTCAGAAAATACGATCACCTGAGACCCGCGTTGCTCGAAAGAATGCCTCCTATGGAAACCGCAAGACCGCAAGCTAATGGAATTATCGGTATGGCGAACGGTGAACCAGAACCAGAGGAAGAGAAATCGACAGTCTTAGAAGGAAGTACTCCGCCATCCGACTCAGTACGTGCCGAATATTTGATTTCAAACTATGATCAGACGTATTACAATAACTTCAATGTTCTTTTTCAGAGTGCACTTTTAGATTTGCTTGGAACTACTGACTTAGGAGTGACACCTTCTGTATCGAATAAAAATCCATCACCCAATTCGGCAACCGTAGTAAACAATAACGATCTGTTGGATCTACTTGGTAGTTTGGATCTGAGCGCACCTGCACCTACACTGCCCCAGACACAAATACCGTCGCAAATGTTCAGTCCCACTAACACAAATAACTTCTTAGTCGACGGTTTGCTCGATTCGTCGTCGATTCAAAACGGTTTGTACAGTTTAACACATTTACTGTTAATAGCGCAACGCGAATCTTATGTCCCGGATTGTAATTTTAGATACACCTACCATGGTCGTGTTGGACAAAGCAGGACTCAAAATAACGTTCAGATTAGAAAAACCACCGAGCATTAACGATTTATTGGTCATTAGTATGTCGGCGCATAATTCTGGAAACGCCATGCTGACCGACTTCCTGTTTCAGGCAGCAGTTCCTAAGGTAAGACTGTCTATTTAATTAATTAGAAATCCAGCAGCGAGTCATTTAATTTGTTTCGTTTTTCAGACATTCCAGCTACAAATGTTACCTCCATCAAGCACGGTCATTCCTCCTTCTGGACAAGTTACACAAGTGTTGAAAGTTTCAAATATCAGCAAAGTAAGTTTTTTTATAATTCTTTGATGTTTCCTTTGGTATTGATCATCGTCACGTCGTTCTACTACAGGTACCTCTAAGAATGAGATTACGTATATCTTACACTGGGCCACTTGGACCAGTTTTGGAACAGACGGAAGTAAATAATTTTCCTTCTATAACAATACAGTGACAAGATGTGTTAAGGAAAACGATTGTACATATGCCTGTCTGAATAAGTAATTGAGTTTAACATAGAGACTGAAATCCAATTTCATCTCTTCGCCAGATAAAATGGAAGTATATTGGTAAAGGGATATATTTGACACAGGAAACACTTAACAGTTAATTAATCTGACGATTCATCATCGTACGTGGGCACGGCATGAAATTCAATTTTGTTCTTTCCTCATTTCTTGTTAAACAGTGCGTCCGCGAATTTTTCATCTGCTCACAGGCCATATTTTATAGCTGTAGAAAGTACGAATGTTTTATAATATAATTTTTGTAAATACTTTTCTGTAAACAATTTTTTATTCTCCATGATCGTACGTAGTTGGATAGCAAAGTACCTTCAAAATTTATAGCTCGATCGCTTCTATTATATTTATACCTGACTCGAAACGATGCTTGTTGAGCAGATGACCTTAGTATTAATTTTGCAGTCTTTCAAAACTACTGAAATTTATTACTGAAATTGTCGAATTTCGAAGAGCAAAAAGAAAGGAATGTGACGTTTCTCTTTTACTATGCTGCATGTATCCTGAGGACATGTAAATATTTTCTCTAACTGAATAATAGACAGATAGAACAATAATACTACATGCAACATCGTTATTTGATCTGTTGAATTTGTAATCAGCTTCTTATTTAGCATATAATTTCTCGTATAGAATAAATAATGCAACAAGAAACCGCATACGAAAACGATATGTAACAAAAATTATTAAGATCACTCGTAAAAATACTGATAGAAAAGTGTTTGTCACCGGAAAAAAAGATTGCTGCCCGATTATCAATGACAAACACTTAAATCTCGCTGTTACAATAATAATTGATCTTTTCTACTATGTTTGTAAGTAATAAACCGAAGCGAATGCCTTGTAAATAATTAAATAATTACAGTGACATAGAGGTGATTAAATTCTTATTACGAGGAGTGTAAAATGAGGTCCTTTGTATTACATGCTTTCATGATACGATTCTTACGTCAATGATTACCAGAGGGACATTGCTTTCTTTCACAAACAAAATTTTGTTAGCTATCCGGAGAGTGGATCGCATACCTAAGTTTGCTGTAACCCACATTCACATCTGTCATGGGTGGTGTTTATACTGTTTTGAATGCGTTTGGAGTATATGAAATCATTGGAGGGCTGAATTCTGATTGTCCATTTACTTTTTACATAGACGTTCGTTTACTAAGTCGCTTTTAATTAACAACTTTTACTTCTTTCGTAATAAAATTCAATCCGTATAAAACTGAGGAAAGGATGTTACTTTCGAAGCACAATATTTTTATCAATTCATTTCCAAAACTAAATATATAAATAATCAGAATTCGTTGTTAATAGAACGTTTTGTTCTCTAACGTATGATTTAAATATAGATAATTGAATAAAAATTTCGATATAAAAAGTATTTTTACATTCCTTTTTATTATAGGACTTATTTAAATATTTTTAAACAAAAGGTGTAATGTAAAAGTGCGATTGAATTGAAAACGTTTAAAATCTCGACTCTTAAAAAGTTGTATGGATGAACCCCTTTCAGAAAGTTCATATCTTTTTTTATACGCGTTATTTCTTCTTTATACGAAGCAGGTACTTAGTAAAACAATGTGTATGTTTGAAACATGCGAGACAGAGAACATATTGTGTTAAAGGAAAGAGTAACGACACAGCGAAATTACCTGCTGAGTTCACCGATTTCAAGATTTTATGTAAATCCAGTTAACGGTACAGTTGTACTTAAATTGTATTTAATTTAATGTAACAGAATTGTATGTAGTCTTTTAAGTGCGATTAATTCTAGTATTATAAAAAGTCTAGTATTTCGAATGATTAAGTTAACGGTTAATCTTTTATCATTAATTTTCTTCCCGAATTTTCTTTTAAACCATAAATACCGTAACACATTAGTAAGTATATTATCAGTATAAGTGTATGCATTTTAGCTCCGTCCCTTATATGTTGTGCGCTACGAATGCGGTGTATAATTCTAGAACAGGTGGGTGCGTTTCTGAGTGGCCTTGTCCTAAAGTCTGTGACACAGCGTCAGCCCTTCAGTGGGGGTGTACTCTGCCTACTTGTTCTCAATATTATATTAGTTTTATAACTATAAATATATATAAATCAACTGTGAGGATATTGAATAACGATAAAGATGCTGTATATATACTTTCTAGAGAATCAAGGTGTGAAAATAAAATTGTATTTTTATTCCACTACTCTTCCGGTATATTATATTAATACGTGTAATCATTTCAGAAGCAAACACACATCAAGAAGTAATCACGTTAAACACACTTAAAAATTATTCTTGTATTAATTATAGAAATCGTACATGTAAATTGTTACAGTCATTCATCTCCTATTATTGCTGCTGAGCCTCGACCGGATTACAACCAACTTGATTGAACAACCTGTCCTTGATTATTTGAGCCATTAGTCCGTGAATAATTTCGATAGTGGTCTTACAGCTGTCTCTCGTCGCTTTCATTAATTTTTCTACGGTACTACGATCGTGAGGATCCGTACCACCTAAAATGAACCCCCTGCCGAGTGCGACCTCCGACTGTTCGAGTTTATCCGATAAATCGAATATTTGCCCGGTGGTGTAATCCGCGTTCGTTAAAAGACTAGAAGAACTTAAAGTGTTCACCCAATATTTATTCCATAGGGAATCTAATAATCTTCTGTCTAAAGACGACTTGAAGTACGAGACTTCTAAAGAATAGTACTGTTTACAATGAACACCGAAATCTTCGATCTTGTTCAAAGGTATCGTTTGATATTCGGACGGTTCTTCATTCGCTGGCTTGTACCCCTGTATCCCGAAATTGGCCTCATTAGTTTTTACATATCTAGACGTCAGAAATTTTGTCGAACGTGTCTGTTACCTTTGGATAAGTTCTAAATGCACCTAGGCAAACTTTCCCGGCAGATATCGTTCTCACAGGATCGATCACAATGGCAACAAATGGTTCTTGATAATTTTGATTCAGCATTTGAGTGGAAACGTCAATACCTGATAGCCAACAGCCATAGCCTGGATGACTGTGGTACCATCCAATAGCATTTTCTTGTCTTCCAACCTTAAGGAACATAGTTATTTAAAAGAGTAGAATAAATTATATCAATTTGTCCAAGTATCATTGAGAATTACTTGTTTAGCTGCTTCTATGTATGCTGTCATGTACTCATACGCTTGAGCCTGTGCATTTACCCTTGTCTCAGTGCCTTCCACAGGTAACGCAAAAGAATCCATTACTATCATTGTGTTCGCAGCAACCTTTCCAAGCAGGAGGCCCATTACTTCTAAAGTTGCACCTGAACGAGCGTGCATGACCATTTTTAACAAAGCCAATGCTGAGATTTTTATATCTTTGAAAAAGTGAGGGCTGGAACGTGATCAAAAACGTGTAGTTCAAAATTCTGTCGTATCATTGACATTCATTGAAACGCATAAATATGAAATACACATACTCTTTCTCCCATGGTTTGGCAGCCAATATATCTTGCTGTTCTTTGCGATCGTATCTATAAATCTCATCAACAGTGCTGATTGTTTCAATATTGTTTGACATTTCCCATGTCTTTTTGGCAATGGTGCTTTGATCGGAAGAAGTACTTGCCATGTTAATAGATCACTGCCAAAACTTTTAAATCCTAAAATAGCTACTATCTCTCGTAATGCATGAGTGCATACACAAATTTGAAAACGATAACGTAGAATAACCTTTCGTTGACAATGTTTGGAATGGTTTGGAAGGAATGAACCTAACTTCAGATCTCTAATCGCATGTGTCGACCTACTAATACCAACCTCACGAAAGGCACACGGCGGCAAGGATAATTGAAAATGATATAATATGGGTCATAACAATAAATGCTTTATTTCCACTTAGCATAATGCAGTCACGTTTACTTGATTCTAGCTTACGTTAAAATAAATAGTACATCGTAAAACTGTAAACAATTATTAATAATTATCTTCGTCGTATCCGTATCCGAAATCATTTTCGTCTTCTGACCCATGCTGTCCAAGCATTTCTCCAACAGTCATCTCATTCGGGTCAGCCTCATTATCCTCGTCATAATATAAGTTGTAATCGTCATCTTCATCCATGATAGAGAAAAGATTTTTATCGATAAGATCGATTAAAAATTATTCCTAAATACAAATTGTATGTTTACCTTCATCACCATTATCCATTTTCTGTGGTACAGCATCTGCTGGATCCTCTTCTTGCACTGCTGTTTCTTCTTTTTTTACATGTGGAATCTGCGATTTCACTATACGAGGCTTCTTCGCAACAGGCGTGATTGGCTTGTCTTGAGTTCTTGTCGAAGAAACATGAGGTCTATAAACAAAAAAAAACATTTTATATTGTTTATTAATAAGAAATGCGAGATTGAATAGTACTAACATTTTACTGGAAGTTGCTGTATCTTTTGGTTCTATTTTAAGTGGCGATTCTTCAATTTTTTTCTCCTTCGACGTATTCAAATCAACATTCAAGCTTTTTAGTACTTCGTAATTGATTTTCGACGAAATCTTTTTCTCCTGCAACATCTTTTCAATCGCTTCCCCTGTTCAAAATTAATTTACGAAATGAATTACTTGTGTTTTTAATCAGAATTTTAAATGACTTTACGATAGGCTCACCTGCGGTGTTCGCTGGTGCTTGATTTTTATTACGTTTCGTAGTTCTACGCCGCTTCTTCTCAGGTTTACCTTCTTCTTTCTCTTTCTGCCGTTTTTCTTCCTTTTCCTTCTGCTGAATCAAATACTCAGCATTTACTTTAGTCCACATATTATGCTTGTAGTTCGCTTCTTTGTCCGACATGATATAACTGTCCAACTCTTCGTCATCTAAGTCAGCCAAGTCGATCTCCCCGGAAACCTAATCCAGAATACATTAATAAACAGAAAACATAATTGTGTTCTAAAAATTCTACTTACATTCTCAAATGCACATGTGTTATCTTTAGTTTCATTCTCCCGATCTCTCATCGACATTAATCCCATGGAAGCAAAATTTGGGCCTTTAAACAATTATGTATTTTATAATCTGTCACAGTATCGTGATAATATAAAATTGAACAGCTACCTAATCCAGTAATTAATCGATTATTCGAGTTATTCGTATCGCAATCCTGAATTCCGCTGTCAGGATCGTCTACATCGTCTGCGACATAATTCTTAATTACATCTAATTCACTTTCCCTCACAAATTTCTCGGTATCGACCTGTTCTATGGAAACAGCTGGAAATTGGTACTTCCCATTACAAACGATCAATTAAACATAATGCATCACAATCTTACCATCTTTCTTTTTCCTTGTTTTTCCTATTCTATGCTCATCCAACTGCTTATCAATTGCGGCTTGCAATTCATTTATTTGCAAATCTATATTTTCTACCTGAAACATACGTAAAATGAATATTCCCCAAATCGAAGTAAAATAAATTCTTATACCTTCTGCAATCGTTCCTTATCCTTCTTTCTCGCGGCCTTAAAAGCAGGAGGATCTTGCTCTTCTTCTAAATCGACCGTCATAAATTCCTCGAGAGTTAACGCACTCGACGGTGTATCACCGAATTCTATGAGCCTATAAAAGTTTCAAGTTTCACAGTTGACAAATATTAAGTTTATTCCAGAATCAAATCCGATTACCTCTTGCGTAACGTGGATTCGTGTACTTTCACGATTTTTATTATGTCAGCGGGTGATCTGTTGAATTCATGCAGACGGGCTGCCATTAATAATGCTATAATGAGAAAGAAAAGTTGATTGAATTAAAATAAATTCAGTTGGTGTGCTAAATATAATAAAAATTTCATACCGGCGCCGCACAATCCCGATGGCCTGCGCCCGCTATGTATACTATCCCTCTTCATCCTTTGAACCACTCGTAGAGCCGTCATCGAGACTTCATGAGTTTTATCACCGAACTCGAGTTTATTAGCAAACCTCATGATATATAAACACGGATCTGCAACCAGATAACAATGTTCATACCAATTAATCCTTTTAATCCACGGGAGATATCTTCGAAATTCAAAACAGTTGGGGAGGGTTGATCATACTTGTTTTGTCAAAGGATGCATTATTGGATTCATGAAATGTAGATAATTAAACAAATTCTTGAACATGATTCAGACTTGCTTTTCGGAGGAAGAGCGCTTGCCGCGAACCATTCAATTTGCACGCGTTAATACTGCGCAAATCGGGGTGTACGGTTTTGGAGAAACACCCGATACATGGACGCGCGTGCCCTAAGTTGACTATCGACCGACGACGTGCGGGACTATCTAACCAGCGCCCGTCTGACATGGCGCCCATGTAACTGAAATCCAAAATCGTTCCGTGTCGCGAGTTTTAAGAAAAGTACAGTGATCAAATTTAGAAGGGTGAAAATGGCGATGTCGAATCTTTACTCGAAAATATCAACGAAGCCGATGAAGCGGTTCCAGGACAACGTCACAGTCAAGCAAACTCTTCCATGGTTGCTAAACGGTGAGAATAAGTACCCAGAGATATAAATAAACATTAATATGCATATTAAATAATGTTCGTCGAATGGTGAACAGAATATATTGAACAAAGGGGAATAAATGAAAAATGTCGATCGGCTTCTGCCTAACGTTAGGTTCTGCCGACGTTAAGTAATTTATTCATAATGTTTATTTCCGCTTCGGCACATGAAACTATGCGCTGTAGTTTGACAGTTTAACTCTCCGGTTGAAACTGCAAATCCGTTTAATCAATTTGATCATGATTATAAGCATTATTGCACAGAACTGCGAATTTTATAAATCAATGAATGATAAAGAAATTGATGTAATTAAACGAATTCCATGCGAGCACAATATATGCATAATTCTCGAATTCCATGATACGTTTCTAAAAATTGCAGGATTCTCTGATCTTTCCATTTTACAAATACTTTAATTCTGGCAAATATTCGATTTCGAATTGCATTACAAACGAATGAATAAAAATTCCTACGGTTTTTCCGACGTAAGAACAAGTGGATTAATTCTAAATAAACGAAGTTTGAAAGTATACCAGAGACATTTCCAAGATAATCATGTGCACGTAAATTTATTTAATTTAACGTACGCATCACGTGTGTACAAAACTTTCACGAAATAATACGATTAAAACCGGAATAAACCGAGCTTAGTCGCATTCGAAGTCTTACACTATAGAAGTAAGTCTTACAGTATATGCGTTTTGTCGTTGATGCATTACACATATGTGTCGAGGCTCGCATGTGTGTAAGTGTATATTTATTGTGCACTGTGCACTTGTGATACTTTAAAATGAGTGGGGGCCGTTGATGCTGAAGTGATAGCAACTATTTACAATATCAGAATAAAAACAACGTATTTGTTTGGAAGCAATAAAAAAAGCTGTGGAATGATGTATACTAACGGTAAAGATTTGATGAGCTTGGTATAAGTTTACTCGTATTCAAACGTCGCTAAAGGGTGATAACACAATACCACACCTCGCAGCGACGATAAATAAAATATATAATGAATGCACCGAAGCAGGAAGTTTGATTAACTGCAAAAGAATCCATTTTAGAAGTTTCACACTGTCTCTTATAACCTCCACTAATATCGACATATTTATTAACAAAATACATGATTTACAATGAAAATTATGCATTTCTTACGTCGTTTCATAGACTGTTCGACTGTTTTTATAGAATAAGACAAGTGATTTGCCTTATCTGGAACGATATAATCATCGATGTAAATGTAAAGAATGAAGGAGGAATAAAATTTGACTGAAATGGTGATTTTATAAATGTTTTAGCGGAATCGCTTCCTGTCCATCAATCAATTCCTGTATCAGATTCACCACCCACTGTAAGCCCATTATCTTCTTCTATCGTGTTGCAACGTGAAGGAATGATAAATCAGCCACTTAGTGCACCTGCATCGCCTCTATCTTCCTTATCATCTCCCATAACACAACTGAATCTGTCGTCGCCCGAAGACTGTACTCAGGATCCTAATTGGCAAGCAACAAAACCCACGGTTCGCGAACGAAATGCTGCCATGTTCAACAATCACTTAATGGCCGATATTATATTTATTGTTGGCAGTCCAGGTAAATGATCATGAAATAGCTTGATAATTCCAAAATGAAATCTACTGATACATTGAATGTGCATAGGTCACACACAAACGATACCAGCACACAAGTACGTTTTAGCAACTGGTAGTTCTGTATTTTATGCTATGTTTTACGGTGGATTAGCTGAGAATAAAAGAGACATAGAAGTACCAGACGTAGAGCCAGCTGCTTTCCTCGCTCTATTGAGGTAAACGTTTGATCTGTTCGAAAGTTATTCAATTTCACCTGTACTCTACTTATGTCGTTACTCTCTTCCTCAGGTACATGTATTGCGACGAAGTACAATTAGAAGCAGACACTGTCTTAGCAACGCTTTACGTTGCTAAAAAATATATAGTCCCTCATCTAGCAAGGGCCTGTGTTAATTATTTAGAGACAAGTTTAACGGCAAAGAATGCATGTTTACTTTTAAGCCAGTCACGTTTGTTTGAAGAACCAGATCTTATGCAACGTTGCTGGGAAGTTATAGATGCTCAAGTAAGTTTAAACAAAGGAATGTTGAAGTCCCTTACCATATGTGATAATTTGAATGTGACCCTAAAGAGTAAATCGAGCTCCTCGTATTGTTTGAATAACAAATCGAAAGACTGCGAGCAACGGTTTATTCAGAAGGCTACGAGTAGTTACGGGAACATAAGAAACAGGCTCTCGGTAGTGTCGCATTGTTTCAGTTTGTCCGAAAATAATTGCTGCTCGAAATTTAATAACAAACGATTGTCGCTGTTTCGAACGCGAAGCGAACCTTATTTCGTAGATAATAAGTTAGAAATCGAGATCACGCAGAATGTAACTTACGAGGATAATTTCATAGAGGAATTCGAGCAGGACAGAGACGATTATAATGAGTTTTCTAGAATAACATGCAACGTTAGCCCAGTAATCACTTAAACCATATACGATATTTATTCTGTATATTAAAATATTCAAGATATAATTGCTTATTATAGTTTTTTAATCGAATTATTTAGAAGACAGAGTGACGAAAGTTTTATTAATCTCGTACACACCTAAAATAAGATTAAAAACGACTAATAAGCAATTTTATAACGTAAAAATGATACAGTGTAACGCGTACGTTTTTTTCTACCAAGTTATGTACTACATCACACTGATTGGTAATCATAAAAACTTGCATTGTAATAAATTATATTATGGTATCAAATTAAATGGTTCAAAGACTAGTTTCCTCATAATAATTTGTTTCTACTTTCATGATATATCAAAGAGAAAGTAATTAAATTCTTGTTTGCTAATCATTTTGTATCTGAATGGAATGTAACGCAGGCAGAAATGGCATTGAGATCAGACGGTTTCGTGGATATTGATATTCATACACTCGAATCAGTGCTTTCCCGAGAAACATTAAATTGTAAAGAAATACACATATGGGACGCTGCTTTAAGATGGGCTACTGCGGAATGTATCAGGCAAGAACTAGAACCCACGGCAGCAAATCAAAGACAATTATTAGGTGAGTATTCATCAAGAAATTTCAAATGCGTATCGCTAGCGGTTTTTTTTTCATTTTAGGATCTGCTTTGTATTTAATTAGACTTCCTGCTATGAATCTGGAAGAATTCGCCAATAGTGCTGCCCAAACCGGAATCTTAACGCAGCAAGAAACGATCGACGTTTTTTTACATTTCACTGCTAGCAATAAGCCACAACTTTGCTTTCCTATTAAACCTCGGCAAGGTTTAAAAACTCAAGTAAGTACTACAAAACGAGCGCATCCTTTTATTCAGTTTCAATATAGAATACACGCTCCGCTTCGTAACAGTCTGCGTACGGAGAGTTAATGTTTCTACGCTTCCTTTTCAGGTCTGTCACAGGTTTCAATCGTGCGCGTACAGATCAAACCAGTGGCGTTACAGAGGCAGATGCGACTCGATTCAATTCAGCGTTGATAAGAGAATTTTTGTAGTTGGTTTTGGTCTCTATGGAAGCTCGTCCGGTGCTGCAGACTATAATGTTCGAATCGAACTTAAAAGATTGGGATGCGTGTTATCCGAGAACAGCACGAAATTCTTCTCGGACGGTTCTAGCAGTACATTTCACGTATACTTCGAGAACCCGATTCAAATCGAACCAGAATGCTTTTACACGGCTAGTGTTATATTAGACGGCGGCGAATTGAGTTACTTCGGCCAAGAAGGGATGTCAGAGATAACTGTGGGTAATGTAAACTTCCAATTTCAATGCAGTTCGGAAAGTACGAATGGGACCGGTGTACAGGGAGGGCAAATACCTGAACTGATATTCTACGGCCCGCCAGTAGATGACTGACGGAAATTTACCGCCGAGATAATGGTTTAACTGGTGGCTCTCGAAATGTAATAATGTTCCTTGAGATCTTTCAAGGTTTTGTATGATCATCATGTTATGTACTATTTTTTAAGTAGATGAAAAATGTTGCGCAATAGACGCACTCTTGAATGTATCGAATATTTATATCTCTTAAATTTTATATAGAATTTATAGTTTTTTAATCGAATTATTTAGAAGACAGAGTGACGAAAGTTTTATTAATCTCGTACACACCTAAAATAAGATTAAAAACGACTAATAAGCAATTTTATAACGTAAAAATGATACAGTGTAACGCGTACGTTTTTTTCTACCAAGTTATGTACTACATCACACTGATTGGTAATCATAAAAACTTGCATTGTAATAAATTATATTATGGTATCAAATTAAATGGTTCAAAGACTAGTTTCCTCATAATAATTTGTTTCTACTTTCATGATATATCAAAGAGAAAGTAATTAAATTCTTGTTTGCTAATCATTTTGTATCTGAATGGAATGTAACGCAGGCAGAAATGGCATTGAGATCAGACGGTTTCGTGGATATTGATATTCATACACTCGAATCAGTGCTTTCCCGAGAAACATTAAATTGTAAAGAAATACACATATGGGACGCTGCTTTAAGATGGGCTACTGCGGAATGTATCAGGCAAGAACTAGAACCCACGGCAGCAAATCAAAGACAATTATTAGGTGAGTATTCATCAAGAAATTTCAAATGCGTATCGCTAGCGGTTTTTTTTTCATTTTAGGATCTGCTTTGTATTTAATTAGACTTCCTGCTATGAATCTGGAAGAATTCGCCAATAGTGCTGCCCAAACCGGAATCTTAACGCAGCAAGAAACGATCGACGTTTTTTTACATTTCACTGCTAGCAATAAGCCACAACTTTGCTTTCCTATTAAACCTCGGCAAGGTTTAAAAACTCAAGTAAGTACTACAAAACGAGCGCATCCTTTTATTCAGTTTCAATATAGAATACACGCTCCGCTTCGTAACAGTCTGCGTACGGAGAGTTAATGTTTCTACGCTTCCTTTTCAGGTCTGTCACAGGTTTCAATCGTGCGCGTACAGATCAAACCAGTGGCGTTACAGAGGCAGATGCGACTCGATTCAATTCAGCGTTGATAAGAGAATTTTTGTAGTTGGTTTTGGTCTCTATGGAAGCTCGTCCGGTGCTGCAGACTATAATGTTCGAATCGAACTTAAAAGATTGGGATGCGTGTTATCCGAGAACAGCACGAAATTCTTCTCGGACGGTTCTAGCAGTACATTTCACGTATACTTCGAGAACCCGATTCAAATCGAACCAGAATGCTTTTACACGGCTAGTGTTATATTAGACGGCGGCGAATTGAGTTACTTCGGCCAAGAAGGGATGTCAGAGATAACTGTGGGTAATGTAAACTTCCAATTTCAATGCAGTTCGGAAAGTACGAATGGGACCGGTGTACAGGGAGGGCAAATACCTGAACTGATATTCTACGGCCCGCCAGTAGATGACTGACGGAAATTTACCGCCGAGATAATGGTTTAACTGGTGGCTCTCGAAATGTAATAATGTTCCTTGAGATCTTTCAAGGTTTTGTATGATCATCATGTTATGTACTATTTTTTAAGTAGATGAAAAATGTTGCGCAATAGACGCACTCTTGAATGTATCGAATATTTATATCTCTTAAATTTTATATAGAATCGTAATGAATAATTCGTACAAAAAAGTAATATTGAATCTCCTCTCGCTCTCTTGTTTCTTATTCAGTTTTAATCTCATTCGTTCGTTCATTATTTGTTAAATAGGAGAATGTATTTTATTTTGCTTTAATCCAAAGGCTTGTGATAAATCATTTTCGTAAATCGAAGTTGACGCAACAAACCAATGCTTGTTTTTTATATACTAATATTTGAATAAAACTTCAAGATATTACTTTTAAACAAAGAGTGTGCCTATTACCGTTCTTAGTACATTCGAAACGTTATCGTTCTGTTTACTTTGAAAAACTTTCACGAAACTTTCTTACATGATATTAATCATTGAAACATTAGTTGTAAATATATTTCAATCTAGATATATAAAAATACTTGTTAAACGACGAAAAAGACAGAAATGTAAAGATGATCCTTAAATTAATAGGAAACAATTGAGAAAGTTAATAAGCGACATTTGAAAGGATTTACCACCTTCCAAATTACTGTTAAGAACGAACGAAGGCCGATTGATTTTGGAAATATTCAGACCATGCTCAGGTCATCTTCAGTTCGTGTCAGGTGAACCATCTGCTATAAATCACAATTTTTGTTCACTAATGTATGTAATATTGATTTAATATTGGATTCACATGTTGCATATGTTAGAACATGAAAAGAATCATAAGCAATCTTAGAATGGTATTACGATTGAAACTGCCTGTGCAAATCATTTTTTTTTTTTTTAGATACGACTTAATTTTCTTTCTTGTATTAAAATGAAAAGAGAATCATTTTACTCCTTTTACAACTATTATGTGCAACCATAAACTAAATAACTAAATTATTAGATGAAACATTTAAATATAGACTCTTAAGGCAATCATACTTATACTTCATATAAACATGCTATGCCACTTCAATCATGTTTATATAATTTTATAGTTTATTATAACTCATGTAAAAAAAGTAGAGGCAACGATGATGTTCTAGTGTAGCTCGGAGAAAAATTATACATATAACAGTTAGGTGTAGCTACTCCTTCTCTTTTCTTTGATAATAAATATATTATATCCACTAATGCCATAGGATCTGGCGCCAAAGTTTACATTACAAGATAGTCACTACCACTTAAAAAAAAGTACAATGGATTGTAATACCAGTAATAATAAAATGTACAAAATAATGCCTTCCTACTACTAGTACGTTGGGCTGGTGCCAACAGAAAAAAGAACAACAAATGAGTGTGAGCATCTTTACAATTAATTTAAAATTGGCATGTAAAAAGTTGAATGTTAATCGTATATTCTTTATCAAAAAATATTGATGTATTATGTACGACCTTGAATTTCAATTCATATTGTTTTATTACTAACAAATAAGAGATTTAGAACCTAATATCATTCAACG
Organism: Ceratina calcarata; assembly: GCF_001652005.2. Lineage (NCBI taxonomy): Eukaryota > Metazoa > Arthropoda > Insecta > Hymenoptera > Apidae > Ceratina > Ceratina calcarata. Next base: position 812,954 of record NW_017176693.1, on the reverse strand, counting down.
ACAGTTACTTTAATATCGTAAGCGTATAAATACGAAAACTGAATCTCCGTATAAGCAATAAAATCAGATGTATCTCTGTACAACTTTCTTAATTGTTAGTAATATATGAGAATATTTTAGTAAAAACTGGAGGTACAAATGTTACGTTCAATATTAAAAAGTATTTGAAATACAAGCGAACTATGCTACTATTAGAATCGTTCATAATACGTATTNGAATAAAACGAAGTAAAACAGGTAAATACGATTATTATCAACCGAACATATTAATTCGTAAGAAGAAATTAGATCCACGTGAATCAGCTAATTTATTTTATGTCATGCGAATGTAAAACGTGCAAGGCGCTTACCTACTGAAGGAATGTTGATGCAAAGAGCTTGTGTGAACCTCAGATACGTGCGTCCCAACTCGTGAACACAAATTTGTAGAACATCACTGATGTCGATGAGCATATCTATATAATTAGTTAAGTAAATAATAATTAAATAAAATTTGAAGAGATCTCGCGTATAAAAAAAATGTCAAGTTCGTGAGTATGTAAAGGATACGTGCAGTGCCTTCCGTACGACACGTGATATAAACGCAGGCCGCATGATTATGCGCCTGCTTCCTCCCGCGAGTTAATTGACGATTCAATGCCATTTTATAAAAATTCATCGATGTGTCGATGCAATGTTGATTCAACCTTATAAACAGATAAGATACATGTTAAAAACTTGCGAGGCATAGTATAGGAATGCAACGAATTACTTACTGCAACTGGACACACAATTGAGTTATTCCCTTCCTCGCATTTTGCAATGTTATTCCCCTTGATTCTTTTCCATTAACATGATAAGCTGCGAACAGATATTAAAGTAGGAGTACCTATACAACAGTGTACTTTCTTATGCTGTTCATGCATACTTGCTCCAAATCCTGTAGCACCTCCTGTACTGTCATTAGCAACAAACTGACCAAGCACCATCATATTCCCAGATGGTGATTCTTTGAAAGCTGTTTCGCTAACAATAAGTTGATCCTCCAATACAACACCACATTCTGTACAGACAGCATCTCCTCTAGCTGGGTCTGTCTCAATATCAGTGGACCCACAATTCCGGCACTTGTTTCCAGACATCTGTATTGTTATTAGAACAATGTTTCTTTGAGTTATTCAATGTTGATAAAGCTATTACTTTGTAAAATTATCAATTACCTTGATTAGAACCTTTGACAGCCGGTTGCTATTCAATTACTGCTGTTATAGCATATCCAGTATGACAATGTAAATAATTGTATTAAACAATAATGACACAGTGATACACCTGAATCTCGTTATACGTTGTTTTACGTAAAAATACGTAGAATCAATGTCAATATAAGTTTAATCTTTATCTGACAGAGAGGGCTTGATAGGATAGGAGTAGGAGCGTTAAAAATACTGCAAACGTGACAGAAAGCAGGGTTAGATACACAAACTACACGTATTCCTACGCTTATGTGATATGTGAGTCGCATATACACACACACGTGCACATGCAATGTACAAAACACGAAATTGCAGCGGTATTGCATAAAATTTAAATGACAGGTGTTACAGATCCTTCCGTTAGATATATCATGTAAATGTACCCTTCGGAATAGCAATTTTCATGTAAAAATCTTCATAACAAAACGGTATTACGCGTCTGTACGATTTATAAATGAATCCATCCCTTTCCACCGTTTACTCGAAGCAGTGATGCTGTTCAAAGTGTTTGAAATTATCTTCATGAATCTTATTCTGGTTGATTGAATTGCAACTGAAATTGAGTATTCGCAAAACTTTTATTGACATTGTTAATTTCATCGAGATTTCAAGCAACTGTATAACGTGAGACACCGCGTGAGCCCATCGAAACGATTGTCCTTGTTCTTTGTGTACATACGAACATTCGTGCCATTCGTATATCTTTCATAAACTGTAACAGAAATAAATCGTGAAGTAGCAATCGTATCGAGCAATCGTAGCAATTATAGTTGTAGATAAATTGAATATCCGTTTCTGATTAAGGATAAAATAAAAAAACTGAAGATGCCTTGTGAAATGATAACTTTGCAGCTTGGCCAATGCGGTAATCAAAGTACGTAATTTATGTTTCAATGAAAGAAGTTATTCTGTCACTTCTATAACCAATTTGTAGACAGTGAAAATTAATTTAAAGTTCAGTTATAATCTATTGAAATCTATTGTTTTTAGTTGGATTCGAGTTCTGGAAGAAGTTGTGCGCTGAGCATGGTATCAGTCCAGAAGGTATTTTAGAAGATTATGCGACAGAAGGAACAGACAGAAAAGATGTATTTTTTTATCAGTCCGATGATGAACATTATATACCAAGAGCAGTATTATTAGACCTAGAACCGAGAGTAATTCATACTATTATGAACTCTCCATATTCAAAGGTAATTACATTGCAGTAAATGTTATAAGTCATTGCTTTATATGTAACCATTGCTTTTTACAAGTTATACAATCCAGAGAATATTTACTTATCGAAACACGGAGGTGGTGCTGGAAATAATTGGGCATCCGGCTATCATCAAGGAGAGAAACTTCAAGAAGAAATTTTTGATATTTTAGACAGAGAGGCAGATGGAAGCGATAGTTTAGAGGTACATACTTCTTAATTTTACTTGAGGGCATTTGTAATTAATTATTGCATGATTTCTATTCTGCAGGGATTTGTGTTGTGCCATTCTATAGCTGGTGGTACAGGTTCAGGTATGGGTTCATTTATGCTCGAGTCTTTGGCAGACAGGTTCCCCAAGAAGTTGCTTGAGACATACAGTGTTTTTCCAAATCAGGATGAAATAAGGTACGTGTCATGGTAATGAGTTAAAACGATTATCAATGGCAATTTTAAAAAATCAATTTTTCAGCGATGTAGTGGTACAGCCATATAACTCGTTGTTAACTTTGAAAAGATTGACGCAATGCGCTGATTGTGTTGTTGTACTGGATAATACAGCACTTAACAGAATAGCGTCGGACAGACTTCACATTCAGAATCCTAGTTTCACTCAGATTAATAAACTTGTATCTACAATAATGTCTGTCAGTACGACTACTCTTCGGTAAATATTTATTTTATAATTAAGAGAGTAAGGATTTAATTGATTGATATAACTTTTATTAATTTATTAGGTATCCTTCTTATATGAATAACGACTTAGTAGGTTTGATCGCACCATTGATTCCAACACCGCGGTTACATTTCCTTATGACTGGTTACACTCCCCTCACTACAGATCAAGAAGCGAGTATTTCATTTTAAACACGTGGAATACACGTAGATAATAATTAAAATCGTTAATATAATTAAATAGGTTCTTGTTATTAATACAGGGAACTTCTGTAAGGAAAACTTCTGTGTTAGATGTGATGAGGCGTTTACTGCAACCGAAGAATATGATGGTCTCTACGGCATTAGACAGGAATGCATCTCATTGCTACATATCCATTTTAAACATCATTCAAGTAACTTATAAGATAACATGGAGCTTCGGAAAGGTTTAAAACAAAATCATAATGTCGTGAATAACGTTTCAGGGTGAGGTAGACCCTACACAAGTTCATAAGTCCTTGCAAAGGATTAGGGAAAGAAAACTCGCACAATTTATACCTTGGGGGCCTGCCAGCATACAAGTAGCCCTTTCGAGGAAATCGCCTTACATTCAAAGTACACATCGGGTGTCTGGCTTGATGTTAGCCAATCACACTAACATATCATCGGTATGTCGTAAAAAGATTTATTCTATTTATATACAAAAATGTCACTAAATTTATACATTCGTACATACGTTACAGTTATTTGATCGTGCCTTACAACAATTTGATAAATTACGGAAACGCGAAGCGTTCTTGGAGCAATTTCGTAAAGAGAAAATGTTCGAGGAGAACTTAGACGAGTTGGATGGCTCCAGGCAGGTCGTCGAATATTTGGTACAAGAATACCAAGCCGCCACGCGAGTCGATTACCTGTCTTGGAATCCGAACAAAGTAGAGACATAAAATACTCGACGGTAGCGATAAGACTATTATATACAAGAGCTCGAGACGTTCAATGAAACTATTGTGGAAATTCTATTCTACCGCGATATTGTGAACAAATATTTTATGATGTTCTTTAAATCTCTTCAGCCTTTTGAACTTAGATCTATTTTAAACTTTCTCGCATAAAAAGGTGGCAATGTAGCGATCGTAATGAATCCTGTATGACCAGGTAAAGAACGGGCATGGGTCACCGTGAGCAGCTTCATTTGCTCTTGTTTCTTGGTTTCAGTTTGTTGTGCCATATCCTTCGCCACATGCTGGAAACGATTTATATTAGTATTCCCAAGCTTTAATGTTATTTTAGAAAATTTTAAGTGCCATTTTCTAATTTTTTTACAATGATTAACTGTTATACGCACCTCATGTTTTAGGCATGCCAAATCCAATATAGGAAGATTTCTGTACTGTACGTTTACTTCTCTTTGCAAACATTCATATGTATTCAACTCAATAAATCCTTTTGATATCAATTTCGCACAAGTACGTTGAACTTGTTCGATGCAAGGAGAAAAGGAGCAAAGTTTCCCACCTGAAATAATCTTTTTAAGAAATATCGTACAAGATACAAAACTCGGAGGATGTAAATTAAAGTTGTACCTGATTTCTTGAAAGTAGATAACGCATGATCTATTGCTAACCATGGATGTGGAAGATCTAAAAAGATTGCGTCTACTTTGTTCTCTAATTCTTCTCCAAAACCTTCGATGCAAACGTCTCTATGATTCAAAGTAACAAAATCACTGAGTCCGTGTCTTTTGAATTCTGCTCTCGCAACGCTCACGCGTTGCTCGTGAAAATCAAATGTGTACAGATGACCATGAGGACGAACCGCACGGATAAATGCATGAGACAGGGATCCACTTCCAGTCCCTGAATCAATAAAATGCTAAAATGAAGACTATGTAATACAACAGGAACATGTAATCCGTTCTGTAAGTCTGAACCTGTTTCAATTATTATGCTGCTTGGTGATATATCCATCAAGTATATAATCAAACTAATGTCAGGACTGTAAATAATCTGTGTCCTATGAGGCACGGTCAATGTCCAGAGTTCTGGTGTTGGTTGCAACACGTATCCCCAACCACGAGACAATTGTATTTTAGTGCCATACTTTTCTCCCACCAGAGAAAATACTTTTAATGCTCCATATATTGTTTGGAAAATATTATCAACCATTTGACCCTTTTTATTAAGGATCTTTTGTTTTATTTCTATCGAATGCATATTGCTAGGACCTAAATATAAAACTACCACGTCTCCTTCCTCGATAACCTCTTTCACTTTGTTGAAGCTCATTTTATTGGAAACGATGTTTCATGAATAACATGCATTCGGTTCTCTTTATATTAAAATTATTTTAGAGTCCAGATTACAGAATTAACACCTGTTTCTGTTACATTCAAAAATACGTTCCTACGGTTATGTTCTATTTTGTATATCATCCATCTTACAGCCCACGTGGTCGGAGTCGCCGGAGATCTTTGGGGAAGGGATAGACCCGAGTTGCTTGAAAAGTGGCGCCACCTTGCCATCGCCATTTCAATACAAGGTGGCGACAGTGTGTCAAGATCAGGTCTATTTGCAATTTTTTTACGTAACGTACAATTACAAAAATAGCGGACACAAGATATTCGCGAAGGTATTCATTTTTTGTATTCTACAGTTCTATTTTATTTTCGTTTGAAACGAACACATTCTAAATGAGTAGTTTTACATAAGAGTACCAACATAGATCAGTACATATATGTATACATATCAGACTACGAGGCGTGCCGGGTGCCGGTCGAAGGCACAAAAGTCGGTCAGGGTTGAATACCTGCATCCCGGCACGTACGCATAGCGTCGAACCGAAAAATGCCCGAAACACTTTTTCCATTGCTTCCCGGCAATCTTGTTTTGCATTTCTCGCTAAGAATCAGCTTCGGTTACGTGATTGCATGCATAATAATCCACGTACAGCTCGTAGAACGCTTAAGGAGAGGTTGACAATTAGGCGCGTACACAGATTTATCCGTGTATTCAATCAGTAAACTTTTACAATATAAATTGAATAGCGTAGATAGATATTTGCGCCGGTAAACACATGACACGTATCGAACATTTCGTATACGTACAAGCCACAAGTGGCAGTTTCGTTTTTATCATTGTTATTTGTTCAATCTTTGATTGAAAAAGGATTTGTTACGAAAGTGAAAGTGAATTGAAACACTGAGAAATGATCTCAAACGGAAGCTAAGTGATCACAAGAATTAATACAAGTACAGAAGAATCATTATGAATCATCATATGCTGTAACGGTAGGAATCAGCTAATAGATTTCTCTTTTTACTACTAAAATAGTTAAATGTGTAAAAGACGCATAAACAGTGATCGATAAAGCGTACGTGATTAGTGGCATGCTGGTTGGCATCTATACACATGCAAGCTACATATCACCGCGCGAGGTCGTCAAGTTTAACTCATGTCAATCGCGGAGGGGTCGTGAAACTTCTGGATAGCAGAATAAAGGTCGACGAAGCGAGAAGAATTATTTCATAATTTTACAGTTTCGGTAGTTCTTGTGCCGAATGTCCTGACACCGATGAAGTCTTCCATGTGTCTAATCCCTTATGAAGATGCCGCAAAAATATGATCACTGTTATCATCTTTATCTCCTTAAAGAGTTGATATCCTCGCTGTACGTAGCGTACACAAGCAGATTACGTAGGCAGACATTCTATAGTATCGTAGACATGTGCATGTATTATGTAGATAAAGACAAACGCATGTGCATCGAGCGAGAACTATACATATACATGTAGTTAATCGCGCGTTACGCGCAGTTATTCTCAGGAGGCTAGACTGGGTAGATGCTATAGCTACATAACGCGCAGATTATAGAAGAACGAGGGGCGAAGAAGAGCGAGGAGGACCGTGCGCAACCAAGGAAATATTGCGAATGGTCAGAGCCTTGCTGATTCTATTGGCAACCGTCACTAAAACGGTTTCGACGATAATTAAATCGTTATGCCAATTAGCCGAATGCATGCTGTAGCTGTATACACGCGGTGCATAAACTTGTTCCATTCGACAGAGGGAGATAAAGCAGTCGTAATTAATTTTAAGCATATTCAAAATCCGTCGCGATTTTCATATCTCTACTTGGTTTCATATCTCTATTTTGGTTTTTTAATATCGGCATAGGCAAAAATACACGAACGCTGTCTACATATGGATGCGACTGTCTTGGAATCAGGCGAAGATCGTATAGGTCGCTGCTGATGCAGAAGACTCGCGAGTTGCATGGCACGATCGTAGGAATAACATATGTAGGAGAAAGGAAGGATGATAGCTGCGAACCAGTGCACGACGCTGCGGAGGAGCCGGGATAGCATAAATCCTTGCGGCGCGTATTCCCGGCACGGAGATGATTTTCCCAGGACATAGTACACGGTACGTGCGATAAAAAAATGATCAACGATCATTGAGCGTCTATAAATTACTGCGCGTTTAAGTAACATGCATATCGATCGCACGGTATGTGCAAAGGCACATGTATCTGTCTTTGCAAGTGATGCAATAGAATTGCCTCGTCTCGTATCGGAGAAGTAAAAAAAGAAAGGAAAAGAAAATACGTGATAAATTTCTTCATGCTCGTCATCTGGGCTTGGCTGAGGTAAGATTATGGAAATGCATCGGCCAAGTCTCAAGGTTGTTCCCATCCTTAACTCGAGACTATGCGAATTTCGGTGTATTTGGGTAATTTCGGACTAACGATACCGCGTGTTATTTATCTACGTACATATGTACGTACATTAAGCGATTGATTCGTTAATTACGCGACTAAAGATCGTGGGTCTTTTAGAGAAGATACAATTTTCTTACGTCAGCTATGACTTTTTGACCATTCGTACGTATCTCGCTTCGCGCGTGCAGCTTGTTTATCGGAAATATAGAAACCGAGCAAACAGAAACGTAGAATTTCGAGTACGATATCTTCAGAGCAGGAACAGTGGCCTGATGGATCGGCACGTTCGTTTTTCGTAAACATCAATACACGCCTATGTTCATAAACGTATATCTCCAGCTACAGCGCATAAAGTATCCTACCGGGTACATAATATGTATTATCTAATGCGTAGATAAGAAAGTGTTTACCTGGGCATAAAGAGTTCTAGTCCGCTCTCGACGCGTTAAAATCGCCCTTTGCTGCGCTTGGAAGTAAAGATTGTTGTTTAACGAACTTGTTGATCAGTATATATTGTAGTTTTTTACACTTGCCATGCCGTGTTCTCGAACATGTTTCGAGCTAACATGCTGTTTCGATTTAGATCGTTTTGTTTAGTTGACATATTTTACCGCGTGCAACGCACACAAGCACAGGTCACGCGAATGCTATGCGAGACCTTCTACTTCTATCGTTTGCGCAGTTCGTTTGTTTATTCGCGATAGCAGTCGGAAAGGCGACGAAACCGCGTCTCGAAATAAATAACTATGCAAATGCGCGTTCCCTCGTAAATGAACAACGACTTGGCTGTTGCGCCGAGACTGCTGGCTTCCGTAGACTTAGATGGGTATACTAGATTTGTGTAATCCGAGTTGTCTGGAGGTTTTAATTGAAGAAAGATGAAAAATGTATTTTCGTCGCCGGTTTAACCGGTTCCTAATCGCGTAGCACGGGTATCGATAGCTGATCTTCTTATAATTAGAAAATCTTATCGCTCTCACTCGAACATAAGTATTTACTATTTTCTATTGGAATGTTTTTCACGCGTAGGGTGAACGAGATGAGTGGGCCAATGTTACATACAAAAGCACTAAGTCGAGAAGGGAAAGCGATTGCATAATAAATGCTGTAGTAAGAATAGGCGCCCTTCCAAAAATCAGTTGATGGCCAGATGCCGGTCAGTATCCTCACTTTTATAATGTATTTACTTGCTCGTTGAGTCCTTTGATAAACAATGACGTGGTCATCGTCTGAGGCCACGTGCGGTTTGCAGGCTCATCGTAAAACTCTAGGGTTTAGGTTTAGGCTTAAACCTCGGGCCATAAATCTTTAAAAGACACCGGGAAAAGGTGCTGTGTACTCTATTACCGGTAATAGAAGCGCCGTTAACGGGCAATAACGAAGGTGCGATTATCCTGAATTTATGCTTTCACTATCGCATGACAAATTTTGGATATACTGAAAAGGAGATCCACGTGCATTTATTTACGTCGAATTCTTTGTGATGTACACGATATCAATCTAGCTTATCAACGCTGTACGCTGTATCAGCAAAGTTTGCAAAATTGAACAGGCAAAACTATCGCGATTGATAAAGATCTATTTTGATAAAAAATTAGTCTTGTGACTCTTCGTTATCGATGGTATTCTTTTTGCGTAATCTAGAGTCTCTTAAAAAGTAGCAAAACGTAAACACGAGTGTTATGCGGAAGACCTTGGATAAGGAGAAACTTTTGCGTGTCCCATTATTTAGCCTTGAACCGTGAATACACGTGTTGCGTGAATTCATACCCGAACGACGCTCTCTTCATCGTTCTCCCGTTTTATCACCCCATACCTACCGGCAGATGTACGTGTAATACGTATACCAACTTCGACAATTGATCTAACAAGCAAACAATGTCTTCTAAAAAATATTGCGTCTCGTCTTAGATTTGCTCCTAATCTATCAGATATATCTATCGATATTGTGCTCTCTAGAGTTTCAAGCGCGTTAAAAATACCCTTTATCCAATGGTCGTCCGATAACTTCAAAAGAATATAATAAAAGTATTCGAGAAACGTGCAATGTCGGCAAACCGGCTCGAGCCGACGAATTACATAACGCGCCCGCGCCCGCGTCTCGTGCCACATCTTCTTTAATTATCACGAATTCAGCTGACTCCGTCGTTGTCGTCCTTTCTTTCTGTTTTGACGACGTTCGTCCATCGTTTGAAGCACGTAAAAGAAAAGAATCGTCCGTCCTATTCATTCTTTTGGATCAAAGATCGAATAGTTACACAGTTATTACGAATATGCAATTTTACGATTCTGCAGAACGAGTAGAGATCGAGTGAGTCGACAATCGGATGAGTCACTGTAGGTTTCACGATACGCATTTACCTGGCATGTACACTCACCAAAAAACGATAATAGCTCGTTAAAATTAATGAATTCTACGCTTTTGTCTGCCTCGCATATGTGCAAAGCCTGACGTAATTGACCGTACGTTTTCACGAGTCGTCTCGCTATTTCGTTTCCGAAATCGGACTTCCTATCGTTGCAAGCGAGCAACATTTTTATCGTCGCGTACATACGAAACTTGGCACGAATATAACAAATATTAATCGCATCGGTTACAACAGACTCTTTTGAATTTTGTCACAGGTCTCGGAAAGGGAAAACCTTGTAAATAAAAACTTGTAAATGAAGCTTCTCCTGGTATCGAGCCGCAGCCAACCGGCTGTTTTACAACTAGGATTGGGATGTGACACAACCTTTGTATACATTTCATCGATACATGCAGAACGTGTGGGCGTTTAAAAAGGTGTGGGAAAGGCTGTCAGTTTATTTTACGTATGTATACATAGTGTATATTATCTTGTGCCGCGCCGTATCGGCTTAGCACCTGCGTGCGACTCCTTCCCCATTTCTTTTTTATTTCCATCTCGTAAACAGGTGCTTCCAATTTTTAGTATTTTACGGTGATGAAACACGCCGGTGTAGCTTACAATCAGAGGGAGTCCGAATTAGAGTGCGTAGAAAGTAGAATAGCGTCTTATATTTGCCTTTAACATAACGTAGGCATTATGCACACGCGTGTATCTACGAGAGTTGAATGGTGTTGGTCCGGACACGATCCAAAGATTCGTGCCACGTGCAGAAACCGGTTTATTATTTCGTTTTCGGTTATTTTCTACGACCTAACGCTGCTCTTTAAATTTTCGACTCAGAGGAGAAATCTATTAATTTCGTATAAAAACAATTAACGTCGATTCGTGCATCGGTGAGTCTGGTATTTCAATGGTTTAATGATAGATCATCGAGTCATTTCTATCGTTCTATTAATAAACGAATGCATTTCGTGATACGAATTGTCGCTTGAATGACGCGAATGATGTAACGTCGATTATTATGAAATCTATGCGTAAGTTGGAACTTTTCTGATGCATTAAGATTCACCAAGACACAGCAACTATGCACATACGTAAAATTAAGATGTACATAGATAGATGACAGAGGGAATACATTATATTTAAACAGTGCAAGTGCTTTTGTCCGGTTAATCATATTCTTATGAATTAATTCCACGCTTAAGGATGTATTGGCTATACAGTCAATCCCAAAGGTTTATGCACTTTAGAAACGCATTTTGTAAAAAGAAATCAGACGTCGGAAGAACATTGCTAATAATAAACAAGAAAAAAAAATTTTCGATTTTTCCGAGATTTCTTCAAGGGGTACCCCTTCAATTTCTCCCAAATTTTCGTTTTTGGTCAATAACTCCCAAACCGTTGGACATACGGAAAAATTGCATCAGATCGTTTTTGTAGAGGATGACAAGATCTACAATTTCCATGTAAAAATTTTTCGCTAGTGTCAGTAGTTAACGAGTAATTTGCAAAAAACTGTTTTTTAGTTTTTCGTCAATAACTCGTTAAATATTAATGCTAGCAAAGAATTTTTACATGGAAATTGTAGATCTCGTCATCCTCTACAAGAAAGATCATATGCAATTTTTCCGTATCTCCAAGGATTTAGGAGTTATTGAGGAAAAACGAAAAATTTTTCCAAAAGTTCGCCGTTTCGACGCTGAGATGGTCGGATTTTGTCAACATCAATAAAATGCCAAGTAATCATATGTAACTCATTAAATATCGGAATTAGAAGAAAACTGCACTATTTTTAATTATAGGAAATGCGTTTTTCTACGGTACATAAACTTTTGGGATTGACTGTGTAGCCAATACATCTTTAAAGTCGAGGAAGCAGAATACAGTGAATCGGCTCACGTAAACAATCGATCTTTACGTAATACATAATGTATGCGTAATATAAGTAAATAGCATTTTACGACATAGATAGGGAAAAGAATAGAAAGAGGAGTAGGAATATAGTATGTGAACGCAGTTCACTGATTATATATTATGTATAGAAGCGGGCAACAAGTTCACGCGATGTCGTCCGATTAAAAACAAACTTCGATGGCCGACGGGAGTTTGCGCGTAGCGTAAAAAATGATCGTACGTCCGTCCATTTGTTGAAACGGCAACGACACGACGACCACAGAAGCCCGAGCAATGTTCCTCGTCTTTAGTCTCTATTCCCCCCCCCCCCTAACTTTACTCCTCCCTGTGCTCCGTTCTTTGTCCTTTCGCCCCGTATTCATCTCGCCGCTCACGCCAGCATTTACCTATACGTAAGCGTTCTTCTTACGTACACATGCTGGGACTAGCAAACTCGTTTCTCTTCCTCTTGCAGCCATCGCGTAGAACAAGGAGGCCATGTTCGTATCGCGTGATGTTATACGTGGCTACCGTGCGCGCGCATCTCTTCCCAAAACAACACACGCCACGACCGCGGCGTCGTCATTTCCCGTTCCCATCTGTTTATCCTTCTACGAGATGTTTTAAAACGACGTAAATGACGCTAGACGAGGGAACGTCCACTCAGGAATCGATTCGACCCGGCCATCGAAGACAGCGAATAAACTCGTCATCTCGAAACTCCATACCTTTTCGTAAAACGTTCGATGCTGCTTCATTACCGGCGACAATACGTTTACAAACATATGGCCAGCGATTCTCATACAGCCGGCAAACGATGGAACGTGAAATAAAGTATTGTAAAGGCTTTGGTCGATTATCGTTCGAAAGAGCTGGTGGGTACGTCCATTGAAGTCGAGGTAGAAATAGCGTAAAACTGGTACCGAGCAGTTCAATAACAAATATAGCTGGGCGCGGAGCGATAGGAGAACCTCTGGCGCGTCGATTTGAGGCGACGATGTCCTCGAGAAAAATTTTGTTACACATACTCGGATTCAGATAACATGGTTAGCGAATTGGCCGAGTAAGAGCGTAAACAACGTGGAACTTGCATCATGCGATTCATAATTCGTAATTAGATACTCGTGTATATAGTAGATAGGTGTGCGGATTGGATACGTGGACGAAGAGCATAGCAGCGCAGCAAGAGAGAGCCCCTGGCTGGGAGCTACGTGACGATTTCAGAGGGCGTCGACGAAATCGTCCGATCCGTCGCAGCGTAGAAGCAGCTTGTGGGAGAGGAGAGACGGGAGGACGACGTTTGGTAGGGATCGAGCTGGGTCGACGTTAGCGGAGACGGAGGGGCCGCCGCTGTTAGTAAGCGAACGCAGCCATCTTGCGAGGTTCAGTCGGAAACCAACTGCCGAGCAGTGAGGGAAGGTGAATGAACAGAAGACCCGATGTGTTAGCCGAAGGATTTTTAATGCGCTTCCGAGCCCGGTTACCGCTACGTGCGAGAAGAGGCTGTGCGATACCGACAACGGAGCACCGACCATCAGGAGATTTTCGCTTACGGAGAAACCCCGGTTTATCCTGCGAAAGAGGAGTCGAGGGAAGAGCGGAAGTAGGCCAGGTTTCGAAGCTGGGTCTGGAAGAGAACTCGAGGCGGAATCAAACGGTCCTACGGATATTTTGATTCTCCTCGAAGAGGTTTGCTCGCTGCTCGTTTAACATCTTGTCGGATTGAAAAACGGTGGCGGAGTCGATCCGGTAGTGATCAGAGAAAAGGGAGGCAGCGGCAGATCGTGAGAAATTGAAAAAGAAGGAAAGAACGGAGGCTGAAGAAGATATATCTTCTGAGGAAGAGCAGTGTCCAAGTCTGTGATAGTATTTATTCAAACGATTCATCCGCGACGCGTATCATCGACTACGGTAACATCGCCTGTCGCTGGTGTAAGTCACGAAGCAAGTTGGAAAAACAGAAACAGAGAACTAGGTAGCCTTTATATATTTATTTATATCTGTGATACCGACACTGATATACATCCAGCTGTCCCAGGAGAGGAAAATCGAATAAAATAGTGCGCGTCGGTAATGACAGAAGCATAAAATACACGAGAACACCTCGCACACGAGATTCGGGAATTTCGGATAATGGGAGAGAAGATTATATCAGTATCTTAGTGGACGTAGATGTTTTTGTATATACAACTGACTCTTTTTTACAATTATTAAGTGAAAGAACACGATAAGAGAGATAAAGTGAGTTTATAATCATTGTTCGTGAAGTAAGGAATAAGGAGCACGAGAAGAAGCCTCGTCTCGAGAAAAAAACATACCATTTCTCTTCGGTTCCCTTTTGCTAATAACCGAGCTGAGTGGTATCGTCAAAATGGTGGAGAAAATCTTGGAAGAACGAGAGGATGGGTGCCAAGAGGCTGGACGAGGTATGAATCTATCGATATTCTATTAATGCATATCATTCTCCTCCAAGGTAGCTCAAACGATGCCCCCGCGTACGGTTTTAAACCATAAGACGATATAGAAATCCCATTGTATCGCGATGGTGCATGCTCACTTTCTCTTGAATAAAACCCTTGTCATTCTTACGTGACGTTTAACCAACATTTGCCATTGTACACCTGATACTTCGTTGGGAAGCTCGACAAGAAATACGGTAAGGGTTGGTTCATCTAAATGCCATATGATACGAGATGGAAATTTGTAAGATCAATCGCGGAAAAACACGGTACGCGACACTCGGAGTCGGTTGATGGTAGAACTTTCTCGAAGCCGGTACGCGCGGTGCCAACAGTCTTCGCTTTTACTTTTCCGTTTCGTATAGAACTCACGATTTTTGCGTTTTCAGCATCCTAATCGACAAGCGCGAGTCATTGTAACGCCGGTAACATCTTATTTTTCGTACGAAACGAAGACTCAGCTTTGTCGTTCGGCAACATGTTCTCGACTGTTCCCTATGGTTTGAATTTCATCGAATCTTGCAGATTTCCAGGTTCGATCCTAACGAAATCGACCCGAACCGCAGGAGAGTAAGCGTTAAATTTATACCACCTATTGCGTTTCCTCTGTTCTGTCCGACGCGCGTACAAGTTATTTTTAGCGTATCGCATGTACTTAATTCGTTTCGAGTAACTTGCAACGCATTTATTTTGATAGATTCATCGTGTTTGATCCCTTAGTTGGAAAGTTATCGAAGGGACGCCAATTGATTCAGCTGTGCTAATCTATGTGGGTCGTTTTCAACCTTAACACGTATCCCTCCCATTGAAAGAGCACCATTCAGTGTGTTTTGTACGCGTTATCATGTTAAGACTCGCTTTTCTCCAAACTAGGTACGTTCTGTTCTTAACGAAATCGCATAGAACGTTGGGGAAATGGAAAAAATTCAACGATCGAAGCCGCGTTGTTTCGAGAAACGATTTGATGTTGGGGATCAGGAAACGGGTAGCGGTCGCAGAACGCGAACAGCGAAGGGCGAAGGTTAACGAAGGACGGGCTCGTGCCGAGGGGAGGCCGAGAGACTACGCAGTTACGCAGCACCGCGTAGTTGAATTATTTTCGAGGGTCGAAGTGGGTTAGTCGGTTCGTGTTCGAGTTGGATGGAAATCGTGAAGGAGAGCGATGGTAAGGGCACCCCAAACAAAGACCGAGCCGGGATCTAAAGGGGTGGATAGAGAAAGGGAAAGAGAGAGTCCTCGCGCGCATGTCGCGCTGGTTGCTATCCCCTGATTTAAAGGGAACGTTTCAACAGGGAAGGACGACAAATACGTTATGCGAATTCGAGAGGGGGACCACGGAACTCCTGCAAAAAACTGATTCATCTCATCGAGAAAAACTTTATTCGCGATACGGAGAAGTTTATTTGTTGTTATTGGAGATCGATGGAGGAACGGCAAGATCTTATCGTTTATGTTCATGGCCTTGACCGCGCTAATAGATTACGCATCACCCGGGTTTAGTATAGATTTTAATTATCAATGAGTTGAAGCAAAACTCGTTCGCATGTCTTCCGCTCGAGAGATTGAACGAGGGATGTCTTATCGATTTTGGATGTTTCTTCTTTTGAAATTTGGTAGGATGCGGCGAACAGCAAGCGGCAACATTATCATCCGGTGTGCATGTGTATCTCGCATAAGATGGCGGCGTTCCTTTTCTGTGCCAGTCATTGAACTCCGAGCCTCTCGGTGCTCGACCGTGTTACTCCTTGCGTTCGCCGCCGTCGCATCGCCAGTGCGAACAACAAAAATGTATTACTATTCGCTGCAACTTGAATCATGCTTCCGTATCGCGATTGTACAACTGCTACAATTCTCTCTCGTTTCCCACCAGCGGCTATCGCGCCGTTATCGAATTATTTTCATTCACATTCTTTCGTCAGTAATAGCAACAGTAAATAATAATATCAATGTAGATTAGTTGACGAATGCAAACCAGAGTGCAAATACATGTCGTATGAATGTTCGTACAAGTACTTGGCAAGTACCTGTTTAGATCGTTTAAAGATTTATTATTTTCATTTCCATTCATTTGTCACTCTTCTGTATAAACTCAGAAATGATTCTTGCTCTATGTTATTCGCTACTACGTGCTACGTTAGTAACGTTGACTCAAACGTTACGAGTGCAACTACGCCGTTTGAGACAAATCGAATACGTAATCTGTAATCGTTCGCGACTGATAAGACGAATATTATCGATAGGTGTTGAGGAAGTAAGTGATGAGTAATGTTATCGTTGTCAAACGATGTAGCGTACTATAAATGTGCATGCACGAAAATAAACATATATAGGGTGTCTCAGAAAAAGTGTTAGAGCCGAAAAGGGGTGATTCTGGGAGTGTTTCTGAACAACAATTTCCTTTGGTAAAATGCAAAGTTATGAATCGTTACCGAAAAACGCATAGGGCCCGCGCTCACATGTACATCACATGTACTCTCATTGATCAGTGTTTTTCGTTAATAATTTAAAAACCAAATCTCACTTTGCATTCTGGTAAAGGAAACTATTGATCGGAAACAATTATAGAATCACCTCTCTTCGGCTCTGAAACTTTTTCTGAGACACCCTGTATAGCGGTAACAACAGACGTGTCGTCACGTGTATACGCCGCGCCGGTCGGATGATTCTCCGCAAATTGCGCAACGTACACGTTACACCGATGACACGTAACGCGGATATACCGTAAGCCGGAATTCGCGTTGCTAATCGAACGCGGTGTTTATGTTACAGAGGAGACGAATTGCAGGGATGCGGTGAACGCGACCGGCGAATCTATGAGCGCTGTGCAAGCGCGACAGGAGGAAGCTAGACGCAAGAGACGTAAGAAGAAGCGGTCTGGCTCGTCCTTGATGTCTTCTTGCTTCCAAGGTAAAATTCGAAACTTCTCCGAACGCTTACACCGTAGTCAGGTTTCCATCGATTTAACGATGCGTTTATGTATTTCATCGAGTCGCATCGCACAAACGCGCTACGGTCATTTTTTAAACATCGTCGGAAGAGTCGTGTAAATTAAGGAGACGATTACATCACATCATGGTTGGTAATTGAACAGTCGAGTTTTTGGATATGTATGCTCGTGTCGACGTGTAACCGTGCTCGGGTGACTTTGCGTTTCGTTTGCAATTAGCTGCACAAGTTGAGAACGTTCGGGAAACTCGTGAAGCGATCGATCGTCGCAATCCTACCTTAGCCTTTCCTTCTAAACAGGACCTAGTGCAATGGCCTGGCTTATTTTTATATTTCAATACGTAGGATCGTCGATTCGCACGCAAAATATTTTCCAACACGTCTACGTTTCGTTCTTACTGAAACTTTGTACTACGAAATATCTATGTTCACAAGAATTTCCAGTTAACGAAACCCGAACGCGTATCGTTTATGTACATACACATTTTCATTGAGTAACGAATCCTGTTCGACTGAATCGATTCATCAGCGACATGTGAAACTGGCGATGAAAAGAAATTCGTGCCGTTTGAAAATCAACTTCCACGGTTGAAACTATTACCGAGGCGTTTATGCGATCGATTCGTAGCGGAGTTTCAGCGTTCGAGAAACTTCTCCACTCCCGTGCTTCCATCCCACTACCCTGGTGAACACTATGCGTAGTACCTGCACGTACACGATTACAAGCACTTGTGCGTACGCTACTATTTGGACCGCTTCCGTGCCCTTTTTCCCACTTCCTTCTTAAGAAGTCCAGGTCCTACGCTATATGAAATTAAACGATTAGAAAGTGAGTATTAGTATTTCGAAATTCTCGCGATATGGATAAGATTAAGGATCGACACTGAGGAGGAGCTACCGACGAAACGTGATTCTAAGACGGTAGCTTCGTTTCCAAGACTCGAATATCGGCAACGCTCAGGGAACTCTTGACTATGCGGCAAAATCTGAATCCGCACCGTCGTTTTACCACCGCTGCTACAATCGAGTTAGATTAGATGTACCTACATAATGCGAAAAGAGCCAACAGGGGAACGTGGAAGAGGAGGGGAATGAGGAGGTCGCTGTATAGATATTCAGCTGTGTTGCCAAGCAAAATCATCGTGGTTTGACGCGGAATAAAACAGGAATAAGAATATGTGTACGTATGAAAGTACTTCCGTGGGTTAAGCGAAGTTGCAAGTTCGTATGTACGTCCATCGTTTGCAACGTTGAACGAGTCCATAGAGGGAATGGAACGGAAGTACTACATATGTATCGTGTTTGATCGTGGGTAAGAAAGAGGAATACAGATTTTCAAACAAGAGAATTATTTACACGAATGAATAATAATAAAGGATATCGCGCACCACCGCGCGGTCTTGGACCGGTGCACGTGCTACGAGCCACGATTATTTTCGGACAAACTTTCCCCGTCGCCCCGTATCCCCGTTGTTCTCTCTCGTCGGTATTCGCCAAAGCGACCCGCGCACGAGCTAAATAAAATCGCTATTAAAAACGTTTCTTTTCTCGTTTTTCAGAACTGTACAAATTGACTGGCGAAGTTCTTGGCGAAGGTGCTTACGCTTCTGTTCAGACATGTAGATCGCTCTACACGGATTTGGAGTACGCAGTTAAGATAATCGATAAGATTCCTGGACACGCACGGGCGCGCGTATTCAAAGAGGTCGAGACTTTCCACCACTGTCAGGGGCACCCGAACATCATCCAGTTGATCGAGTTCTTTGAAGACGAAGAGAAATTTTATCTGGTGTTCGAAAAGGTGAACGGTGGCCAACTTTTGACCCGCATACAGGAGAGGATTCACTTCAGCGAGCGCGAGGCGAGCGAGATAGTCCGAGAGATCGCGAGCGCGCTAAATTTCCTTCACAAGAAAGGTAAATAACTCGGAAGACATGCTAGGCGCATTACAATACCGCCCGTTGCCTGAACCATTCTTTTCTCGTTTCGTTGCGTCTAGGTATCGCTCACAGGGATTTGAAACCGGAGAACATTTTGTGCGTCTATCCGGACAAATTAACACCGATCAAACTGTGTGACTTCGATCTCGGTTCAGGCATTAAGTTCAACAATTCGCTGTCGAGCCCCGTAGCCACGCCACAGCTTCTGACGCCGGTCGGCAGCGCCGATTTCATGGCTCCCGAAGTCGTGGAGGCTTTCATCGGGGAGGCGAACTACTACGACAAGCGTTGCGATCTCTGGAGTCTCGGGGTGATCACGTATATCTTGCTGTGCGGTTACCCGCCGTTCTATGGGAATTGCGGCTCCGACTGCGGCTGGGAGAGAGGGGAGAATTGTCAAGCTTGCCAGGAGCTCCTGTTCAACAGTATTCAAGAGGGCAAGTACGAATTCCCGGACAACGAATGGAGCAGTATCTCGGAGGATGCGAAGGATTTGATCAGGGGTCTACTCGTCAAGGAGGCCCAACAAAGGTTCAGCGCGGAGAGCATTCTGAAACATCCGTGGATCACTCCCGGTCCGAATTCCGTCGAGAATACCGAAAAATCTCTCACTACTCCTCATATCATTAGGTTCGTTCTCATCGTTAATTTGATCATATCCTGCGTTACGTACGCATGTATCATGCAACGAGAGGTCTCACCATTTTTCGTTCGTCCCCAGGAGGAACAATTCTGCTAGAGAACTCTCGGCGTTCGCTGAATCAGCAATGGCTGTGAATCGTGTGGTACTTCAACACTTCTCCGTGAATTTGCAAGAACTGACGGAGAAGAGGGAGCCGAGATTGTCAACATCGTCGACGGACGAGGACAACCATCCTTACGGGCACATGTCCGACTCGGGCAGCGAACTGTCGGAGCACAGTAAGGTTTGCGCGAATCATTCCTCGGGAGAGTTCGACGCGCGTCAGAAGAACTGCTGCTCCTCCTCGATCGACCGAATCGAATCGGCGAAGGTGATCGGGAAGAATCGGTTGATCGGGAAGGAGTCCTCGCTGCATCAGCTGTTCGGTTTGTCACCGCCTAGCGAGAGCCGTCTGATGCAGCGCCGACTGAAGGCTCGATCAAATCTGCTCGAACTCCAGACCAACAAACCAGTTATCATGACACCGAGTGGCTGAGAAGTAATATCTTTTCGTGAGAAACAAGCATCTCCTTTCTTGGTAGCGTATAATTCGTATTTACACGTCTGCATGTACAGATACGAAACAAGTGTGTACAATAATGTTACATCTCTATCGACGATTTACAAACGGTAACGAGTGATTCGAATCCTATACGCGGTTGACTTTGAAGGTCGTGTTTCGTTTGAAAGTAACGCGGGGGCATCTTTACTTCGTTTTCTTCATCGTTCGCATTTCTTTACGCGTATTCTTTGACTGGATCTTGATTCGCGCGACGATACGACCTTTTATTGGACACGCGAGCACGATTAGTATATACATCGCGACACGCGTCTTTGGCGCGTAACTCTCGGACAATAATTTTTCGCGATTTCTTATTCCACGGAATTTATAAACATCGCGCGCGAATTCCATCGTCTCTTTTTCTCTTTCTTTCCCTTGTTATCTCGTACTAGTTTCTCTGACGTTTCCTGCTTTTTAACGTATTTAAGTTCGTAAAGATGCAGCTCTCCTTCAATTCGTTTGTCACGTTCTGCTTTACGTTCGTTAAACATCGATATGAACGAATGTACAGCGGGGGAGGCATCGTTGTTCCGTTGTATTTAAATCGAAATTTAAATTCGACTTAACGTTATCGTTGCCCTCTCGGTTCCGAATCTTCACTCGACAGCTGTTAAAAGTGTTCCTAGATTGTTATGTTAAAAACGTTATACATGACGCGACGTAAAAGAACTACATAGGTAGATAACTCTGTACTTATTTTTTCACTGTAGAGATGATGCAGATGTATGTTCGTTCATATTGATTTAACGAAGAAGTTTTACATGTATAAGCAGGTAAAAAATGTAGGGAAAAAGTTGTTCAATGAATTTTTGTGTTCAGTATTTCCGAAGAGAAACCTTCCGTGGTTGCTCGCACTAGTTTTTCTTTTTCCTCCCATTTGTTTCTTTAGTTTCGCGTCGTATCTCGTGCCGCGGTTACGACTAATGAAGCGCTTAGACATTTCTCTTCCCTACTGACATTCATTTTTTTGAGAACGGCAAAGAGTCTTCGAATGAAAAAGAAAAAAATACAAAAAAAAATAATAAAGAGAAAAAAACAGAAACGGTGTTAAAGTGACAAAAGTAATAAAAGAATGCGCGTCTCTTGGTGCATGTTACGAATAGTTTGCTCAGTAGGTATCTAAGAATGTAGTAGAGTGTAAGTCCGAAAATGTCGCGAATAAGAATACCCAAGAAAGGAAAAGAGAATAACGCGTGCTTACGTCGAGAAATGAGAAAGGGGCGACGACTACGGCCATTTTTTGTAAATGTCTCTTAAGTATCTTTGTAGGAAGTTAGCACGTAAGGAAGAATATAAGAAAAAGTTAGTTTAACAAAAAAAAAGAAAAAATACAGAAAAAATTGTACCTGCGTCGTAATTGATTAAGGGGAAAAAAAGAAATACAGTGAGAAAGCGAGAGAAAGAGAGAGAGAGTGATTGAGTGAACGAATGAGAGCGGGAGAGTGATTTCCACTGCGCTGTGAGATATGCACGTGCATTGACGGAAATAACTACGAACCTCTAGACTACACGAAAGATCACATAAAACACAAAACATCCATTAATTACTGTTACGTATTTTTGTAGAGTTTTATCGATGAGAAAGAGAGAGGAGTGAGAGCGAGAGTGTCGTTTTATCGCGTCTACCCACCTGCAGTCACGATCACCGTCGATTGCAAACGACTTCTTTTCTTCGCCAAGCAATTCTTATTTTTACGGAGTACAAGTATCGTCGATTGTCCGAACTGACAACAGATCTGTCCTGATGATCGACAGGCGTTTCCAGTGCACGTTGCGTAAACATGAAATTTCGTCGAACGTTTGTCTTGGTTCTCTAACGCCTAAAGAGATCTAGACGCGTATATAACGATACAACTGCACGTCCTATCGCGTGAGATTCGAGAGGAAATTTATAAAATGAAGCAACGGAGATTGGATCGCAGTATGTGTGTGACACGACACGCAGTGATTACAGTATATGCATATGGGATCGTACTGTCCGGTGGGAGACTTTTTACTCAGGGCAGTTGACGAAGGCTGCGTAAATTTGTTACGAATTGCGCACACTTATCGCGCGTTTTGAAGAGAGCCGAGGAGATAGAGATAGAGCTTACGATGCCTGTATGCGATCCGAGTCCATCCAGGGTTATCGAGTCATCGATCGTTTTAACTTGTTCTTCCTTCGCGATGAGAGCGACCCTAAAACGGAGCGTGTCCGAAGTATGGGGTATTATTTGAGATACGCGGTGGTAGCGAACACCGATTCGTTCAGACGATAAAGGGCACACAGGGACTGAGACACGGGTTACGCTAAAATTTCCTCTCGAGGATGTTCGATCTTTCCGAAGTCTCTCTTATATACATGCGTCATCCGTTTTGCCATATTAATCTCGAATGAAAATTCGATGTCCACAGAGAGCGATAGATATGTATCTCGGGCAACAGCCTGTATAATCGTTAACAAATGTTTGGTTGCAGCGGTACACCATCCATCGGTTTGAATATTAGAGTATATACGACAGTATATGCTGTAAGGTCTGAATGTCAAGCCTCGAGCGAGAATCTTGTCTCCTTGAAAATTGAAACATTTGATAACGGGATGAGCGCTGTCAATTTGTCGGCATCGATCTTTATAACTGGACACGGTATGAAAACTAGTATCTGTATCATGTAATGAAAGACTTGTGAATTTATTCTCACCGCTTCCAATTGTAGAGATCGGTGTCACTCGAACGTTGTAAAGAAAATAAATCGTGCGAACGCCTAGTCGCGTAATTGCACGTGCTTACGACGTAGAAACGAGAAAAAACATTATTTAATATTACGTATATCGGTTTCTCGAACCACGGAAACCGCGATTTTTGCCCCTTTTTCTTTGGTAGGTCGGAAGATACGACCGTGCGACGAACGGTGAACAAGAAGTGGAGTGATGAGGGGATACGTGTTCCCGCTGGCGCGTGATCGTTTCTTCTGGCTCCGACTTAGTTTTACCTTTGTTCATCGTAGATCGGTGCCGGACGCGTTGTAACGTCCACTGAAATTCTCAGCATTTAACGACTCAATTCAAACCGACTCATTTTTCATTTGTTCTTTTCATTTGGTTATTACGCGTCGACACGATTTCAGTTCGGTAAAAGAATCGAGCCCATTCTCGACCGATATCCGATTGCAACCATTTGTATCTTCTACAATTCAATTAGAAATCATCAGGGATCGGTATGGGTCGAGCGACAAAACATATTTTCAGTGTGTTGATAAATCAAGTGCAGACAAATACTTTTTGCGAAGAACATTCAAATACAAGAGAACGCGAAAGAATGAATGTGTGTGTGTGTGTGTGCGGGACAGAGAGAGGAAGAGAAAGAGATGAGCAGTGACAAATCTGTGAACTCGAAACGATCGAATCTATATATGGCCATAATAATATAGATCTACAAATTGTAATAACGCGGGGAACGTGTGCGTGTACGTAATATATGCGACATGTGTGTGCATGCGTGCAGCGAAATCTGATGAAAAAAAACAATATTTAGAGTTTAAGTTTAACCGAAAGGGTAAACATCTTTGTATAGATTTGTAAAAGTATACACGCGTGCTGAGACACCGTTGCGGTAATCGACGAATCTTCGCACGATCGCAATTTTCAAAAGCATCCACCCACCACACCGGTTTTTTAATTCGAGTTCGAAAACAGATGCCACTTACCCCTGAACATCAATTTGAATCGAGTGAGCGCCGGGTTCTCTAAAATTCGTCCATCAAAAATCACAGGACATCTGTGAACAACTGATGTTCGACGTACTTATCGCAGCGGTGTGTTAAGACTTGTGTGCGCGAAACACGCAACACTGTTTACGAGTTTCTTCCGGGTGACGAAAGACGCTTCTACCCTCGCGTCTCCGTCCTCGAATCCACGAGAGCGCAAACGAGATCGTGACTTTCGAACGTGTCAAATTGTACAAATTTGACGAGAGGAAAAGCGAGAAATTTTATTCAACGAACGTTCGGTCTCGAGTGGATCGAGAAGGAATCGAGTGCTCGTCGAATATGATTTCTACTTCGAGTACACCTTGGAAGAGACAGCATTTTCGTTATATTTTCCTTTTTTTTTTTATTCTGAACAGAAGTCAGTATACACAAAGAGATGAGAGAGGCAAGGGGAGAAAGAGAGAAAGAGAAAAAACTGATAAAAAATATCCTTGAAGCATCGAAATAAAAAAGAACGTCAAAGACGCCTTTTAAATGAACGTATTATCTTTTGTTTCTTTTTTTTAAGTTCTGTTTGTCTTTCCGATATTTACAGAATTCCTCGGATGTGCGGTAGCTGCGATTCGTTTGTATCGTGGACATTCAGGAAGAAACCCGTCGTTGCTCTTCATCAATTTTCGGATGATCTATCAGTTACGTATATTTATATACATACACTGTGTCAAGAGTCGCTAAACAATCGTGAGAACGATGCTCGTCCTTTTTTCTGTGAAAAAAAAGAGACGCAAACCTCGTATACAAAGATACACTTTTGTACGTAAACCGAGCAGAACGGTAAGAGGAGCAGAACGAAACGAGAAATACCTAACGACGGGAACGGGATAAATGCATTTTTACGATTTTCGAAGATGCATACGTTGGAGCAATAACGCTTCGCGTGGATGATTTTTCTGATCGACAAAAACAATCTTCTCCAAAAAAAAAAAAAGACAAATCTCTTGTAAAGTAATTTCGGCTGCGACTCGAACTTGGGTTGCGTGTGAAAGGGAGAGAACAAGAGGTTCATACATGGACGGAGCATTAGCTTCCAGGTGAAGATTCAGTGCAGCGACTTCGATTTCAATATTCTTCGTTAATCACTATGTGACAGATGTTTAGGCCTTGCCTATGACACCACAGGTACAGAGTAATTTCGAATGCATTCGGCCTCAGCCGAGGGGACCATGTACCATTCTTCTCGTCGTAACTATACCTAAACCTAAACGCTTCGACTCATAACTCCCTTTAGCGTCATAAAACCAATACTGATCAGTAATTTTAATTGTTCTTTCGAAACATTTTTAAATACAAGCGTTGTTCATATGGTTCCCTAAACATATCATGACCACGACTCAGAATCTTCCTATTCCTCAGAGTTAGTGCTCCGTCTCCGTCTATGCGTAGACGTCTG
Source organism: Ceratina calcarata (assembly GCF_001652005.2). Taxonomy (NCBI): domain Eukaryota; kingdom Metazoa; phylum Arthropoda; class Insecta; order Hymenoptera; family Apidae; genus Ceratina; species Ceratina calcarata. The sequence goes on along the minus strand of NW_017176693.1, from coordinate 787,178 downwards.
TGAGAAGGCTGTTTCTGGCCAAGCTTGGTTTCGCCTAGTTACGGAAAGCATTGTTTCTTCATGTAAGAGCGAGCCAGTCTTACGAGAAAACTTTGTAAGCTTCCTAATAAAATAGCATTTACTCGATAGAGTTTGTAAATATTATGTCTACGTTTCGTCACGATTCGAACTGCTTAGAATTATACCTCCCATCGCGTTATCGATCAAATACAACTCCCACCCTCTTTTTTTGCCGTGTCAGAGGCGCGACTATATAGCGATTATATTAAATAACCATACTTTATTTTTTTGTAATCATGAGGTAAGTACGACTTACCTAATTTTTAGAATCAGCTATAATTCGTGATATTACTCGTTTTCAAGAACATCTTGGCATATACTTCGTTTGGAAACGATGTTCGCCTTGTCTCTCTTAAGCGTAACTCCGAGCTCACACGACACGTGGCTCGTGCGTGCGGTTATCATTGAGCTATATAAGGTTATTGACGAATATTTAGAAAGAAATTACTCAAATCTTTGTACATAAGTGAAACCTCAGTTTTTACTATTCCTAACGGACGGCGTTGCAGTTTAAATTCCTGAAACCTTACAACGCTGTTCATCCCTAGCCTCGTAATACAACCAAACAAACGCGACGACCGCATGGCCAGCGCGGCTAGTAGCGACTGTAGCGAGAGTAGCGATTGAAAAAAGAGGATCGCGACAACGGGATTCCGCCAAAAATGAATTCCGGCGTGGAGGGACACACGAGACTCGGCGAGGATTATCTTGATAATTCCGAAGAGTTTTCACCCCCCGAAAGGTAGATAAAAATTTTTGATTGTTTACCATTTACGGAAGACGTTACCGAGTTATGTTAATCGCGGTCCACGTCTCCCTTACCTGTTGCTCAAGGTGATGCAGGTGGTTATTTTCGCGCGCACACGTAAGGTTAAGAACCTTCACGAGAGTCGAGTCCAGTGAGTTCGTCCTGATTTTTATCCTGTGCCTCGACAAATGGTTCCATGAATATTCTTCGTTAGTTATAATCATTTCTCGTGTTGTTTACCATTTTTATGACGATCGATCGAGAGACGCGCAAGTACAATGATACAAATATACAAGGAAACGTATCGGAACAGAACGATCGCTAACTTGAATTCTAATCTACATCTGTTCGCTGCTTAGCGAGGAGAAACGTATACAAACAGTCAATGTTTTTATTTAGAAATCGTTAAGTCTACTAACGTTCCCTGGTACGTAGAATTTCGAGAGAGGGTCGAGAGGAAAAGTTCTGTTCTTTCTAAATCAATTAATTTTGGTGTATACGCTTTCGTAAATAAATTGTTCGAAGAGAAGTCGTGACATTACTATGTCCAAATCGCCTCCTTCGCCTTGGTGGAACAGGTTGCTATTCTCTCGCCAAATGATACTGGAATAAAAGGTGATCTAAATGTATTAATTTTGCCTGTATTCATCTTTTCCATAGCAAACGATTACGCGTGGACGACAGTTGTAACAATTTAAACAGGACTTTAACAGACAGCCCACCCAAGGATAATTCGAAATGGTCATACTCTGCTGATGCCAGTTTAGTGGAGCCAGAGATTTTAGAAGAGATGGGTGTTAGCATGTTAGAAGGAGAGGATTTATTGAACTGCGAGAGTACAAAGAAATCTGGCTCCACCGAAGATGCCAACTCGGTAAATGTTACGAAAAATGAGAAGCAATGTCTAAAGGTCGATAGCTTCGAAAGTCACATGAGCATGGATAGGTTGGTACTTTAATTATTGCACTGTCTCACGTCTCGTACCTTTCTTAATATGAAATGATCTGAAAAGTTTGGAAGGTACTTGTAGATCGGATCAAGATCTATACGAATCGGACGAGCCCGCACCTTATTCGGCTGTTGGAAATGAATCTGGTTACTCATCGAGAATAGAGATAGATAATTTTAGCGAAACGAAAGAAGCCTTCTCTAGAGATGATCCTAATCTCTGTTCTGAGAAGAGTAGCTTTGAACAGTTTTATCTGTACAGAAGAAAAAGAAAACCTTCGATCGTCGGAGAGGATAAGTTTAACAAACTGTCCGATGAAATGATTTTAATGATACTGAAGTGGCTTCCAAAGAAATGCTTGGTAAGATGAAAATAAAAAACGTGAGGAAACACCATCGGTGAAATCGTTGCTATTTTTAGGTACGCTCTATGTTAGTTTGCAAACGCTGGTGTCAGATAGCGAGAGACGAGGCACTATGGATTAGATTGGATTTAGGAGGCAAAGTATTGAACGAAGGTACCTTGGGTCATATTCTACCGAGGGGCGTTCAGATACTTCGACTGGCTCAAGCGGAAATCGGGGATCCCGTGTTTCTCGAGAACAGCGAGGTTCTCGTCGATGGTTACATTAGCAAGTTACAGTACTTGGATCTCTCTATGGCCGTGATTTCTCCGGACGGTTTAGCTTTGTTGTTATCGAAATGTAAATACTTGAAAAAACTATCTTTAGAAAAATGTACAATTAATAGCTCGTGTTGCAAAGCGATCAGTGATAATACGGATTTAGAAATATTGAACTTGACGATGGGCGAGGGTTTGGACATCGAATGTGTGAAACATTTGACGAAGCTTACGAAGTAAGAAGAGAGTCAGAGAGACGTCAGAGACGAAGTTAAAGAAATGGATTCCGACAATTTTATTTCATATTTCAGCCTCGGCGCCCTCAATATGGCTTGGTGCGGACTAGACTCCGAATCGATGACGCTGTTTTGTAAATCTTTGCCGTTGTCCATCACGCGTTTAAACATAGCCGGGTGTAGGAAAACGTTGACGGATGACAGTAAGTCTCGTTCAAAACAACTCGTAACTCGTGTCGCCGCTGTTTCAGATCGCATCAAGTGTTCCTTCTATTTTTTAGATGTGAAGGACTTAGTGAAAAGTTGCCCAGACTTGGTGGAGCTAGATTTAAGTGATTGTACCATGCTCACGATGAACACTGTTCGCAGTCTGCTCGACTTGTCGAAATTGGAGCACCTTTCACTTAGCCGATGTTACGGTGTACCTCCGTCCACATATGTAACACTGGCGTACATGCCGTCTCTATTGTACTTGGACGTTTTCGGTGTGATACCCGAGCCAGTATTGAAGACGTTGCAAGCTACTTGCGGTGAGACTCAACTCAACAAGTTCCTATATAGTTCCGTCGCGAGACCGACCGTCGGTGTTCGGAGAACGAGTATCTGGGGGCTTCGCGTTAGAGACTGACTGTGCTTACTTTTTTACACGGGATTACGAGTAAAGGCGAAGACCAACGAGAAACCAAAGGGAAAATGAACTGTACGAGTGTGCCTTGTCTTTCTACAAAGAGTTCTTTAAACCGAACAGACTGAGCTTACGATACTAACGAAATAAAACTAAAGCAATATATTTCTTCGCGCATCATTTTGTCTTTTAAACGCGACCTAGTTAGAATCGTCGTATGCATGTATTTATGGAATGGAGATACGAACTCGTAATAAGTTTTGTACGATTCCAATTTTGTTTTTTTCATTCACGCGTTACGAGCAACAGGTTTGCAGGATCCTGAACGAAAAAGTTATTAGTCAGGCACGTATATGTGGACATATCAGATCCAGTTTAAATGTTAATTATCAGATTTAAAGTGCTTCCTCGTGTTTGCACGATTCATTTACCTGTGAGGCTGTGTGAAAATATTTTATTCGTCATTTTGTTTCTCATCCATTCTCTCATTTTCTTCCTTAGTTCTTTTTGTTATCTACATTGATACAAGTGTTATACATTTGCGTTACCTTTAAACAACGCCTTGTTGGATCAAATTTGTACATTATTGCGTGCTACTTCTAAATATAGAGTCACGCCGACACGCGGTAGCGATATAGGTACTTATTTTTTACGAGCAATGAAATTGGGTTCACGAATCATTCAGGCATTCAACTATTGTACGAAGAATAAAAGTCTCTCGGTACGATCAGCTAACGATTCGACGTTTCACTATTGGTCTGACTTCTTCACCTCTCCATCGACTAGATAAAACCCCCGATCTACTTTAATGAATACCAATAAAAAGACAATAAACATTTATTATTGGTTAGTGAGTACAGAAAGGTAACTTGGGGGCAAGGAATAAATGGATACGGCGTTACGTGACATTTCATAATTCACGTAACGCAGCATACCATAACTTTCTTTTTACATATGTATATCGAGACGATTTATAATCGCGATTCCTGAGTACTTACAATTACTGCATGTAAGCGACGTAATGATAAAGGAATCTTGTCGTGCACGACGACAAATGAATTTAATGTACAAAGAGGGACTTTTTGGTATACAAATAATGATCCTTTCTCGTGTTGAGAAAAAAATTTGAACGCGATGCGGTTTGCAAAATATTTAATTTTTTAAAAATCTATACTAAGATGTTCTTTCATCTCGCTGCTGATACACGCGGTTCTCGTTTACGCCTGTGACCAATTCAAGTTGCAAATTTATAATACTCTAAGGAACGTACTGCTACTACCTTACAATATTTATACATGCACATTCTGCACAGAAAACGAGAATACAGACTGATCTTCGACTCGTCTGCTTTTATCGATATCATTTACACTGGTTTCGTTCTCAGTTAATTACTAATTCATAATTTCTTTTAATAACGTATCCCTTATACGCGACAATGTTAATTGTTACAAATTATGCCGTTGCTACGGAAATTGTTTTCGGCGGTGGTTCAATCGCAGGCATCTTAGGTTTGACAAGCTGAGCTTCTGTCTCCTTTTCAGTGGCGTAAATCGATTTCGATTCCTGTTTCTCTTGCTCGCTCTGCCATTGAACCTGCAAAACAAAGCAAAGATTATTAGTGCGCTATTATAGGGGAATGGAAAACAAAAAATGATAGACGATAATTACCTTTTGCTTATGTTGTTTCACTGCTTCTATGCACTTATCCATGATCATCTGTTCGGTCAATATTCCGTCCTCGGAAGCGTATGCCGCTGCTTGCCAAGCGACTCCCAATTTCGCTAATTCTCTCCCAGACATACCCTCGGTCAATTCGGCTATTTTACTACAAAGCGCGCTGTAATCGAACTGCGCGACCTTCAATCTCTTGTTGCCTTCGATCGCCGGTTGAAGAACGAACTTGTCAAAGTACAGTCGAACTAAACGCTCGCGTTCATCGCGACCTGGCAAGCGGAACTCCACCATCTCATCTAATCTGTCGTTGACGGCCCAATCGAATTGTTCCGGCGTGTTCGAGGCGAGAACCAGCATGAACTTGTTGCTCTGCTCACCGGTTCTGTAGAGGAACGCGTTCAACATAGCTCTCAGGTCTTCCGAGATATGCTCGCTGGACCGTTTCCTCAGAAACGCGTCCGCCTCGTCGATAAAGAGCAAAAGTCCCTTTCTAGACGTCGACGCCCAATCGAATATCTTGTGAATAGCGGTGACACCGTCTCGTCCCAACGGCGCGAGATCACCGCCGGTGACTATCGCGTAGTCCATACCCGAGTGTTCCGCCAACTTCTTCGCGAACATCGTTTTACCGGTTCCAGGTGGACCGTGCATCAATATATTCCTGTACATTCCACGATTGTGCTTCGTGTTTTTCGTAGCTATCGCTATATCGCGCAGTCTTTCTTCTAGCTTTGGTGCCAAAACGACGCCGGATAAGGCATCGGTTTGCTTAGATTTTAGTTTGTTAACAGCTTGGATAGGATGTTTTACGGTGTCCAACACCGTGAATCTAGACGTTTCACGTACTAGAGACGGTTTACCTAATCGAGATTCTATATAGCGTGCCGCAACACCCGTTGTACCTTTCGCTGTGTATACACCGAAAGCTATCATCGACAGTCCGCCGGCAGCGGCTATGATTTTGTCCCAGTCTTGAAGGAAAGCTGTGACACCGGTACCCAGCACCGCGCCAGCCGTTTTAATCGATTCCAACACGGTGGCCCGCTTCTCGGAAGCTTTCACTCGGATCTGTTCTATGTTCAAATCCTGATTCTCCCTGTCTATTTTCGCTTTCGCTTTAACTTCAGCTTCCAATTTCTTCATCTCGTTCTTATGTCTCAATTCCATTTCGTGTTCTATTGTAGCCTTCCTCATTGCTTCCTGTTTAGCTACCGACTCCTCCTGCCTCCTCAAGTTCTCGTCGTTCATTCTCTGTTGCTGTATCAACTGATCGTCGTATCTCTTCCTCGCAAGTTGATCCTGATATTGAGCTCTCATCTGATGCTGCTTAGTCTCCTCTTGTAAAATTTTTCTCCTCTCTTCACCCTCTATACGTTTCTGTTCCCCCTTCATTTGCTCTATGCTCGCCTCATATTTTTTCACCTCCGCTTGTCTTTCCAGTTGTTTCGTCGTCTCCTGTAGTTTGGAAAGTTCCAACGCTTCTTTGGCATGTGCTGCAGGACCAGGAACAATCTCGTTAGAATCTTTTTCTGTTTTATACGGTGTATCATGTATATAATACGTGGAGCTCGAAGAATTATTGATAGACGAAAGATTATTAAAAATGGTACAGAACGCATTTAGCATCGAAGAGTCGCTATTAAAGGTTCCCGAGTGTAACTTAACTTAATTTCGATTAAATGATATTTGGAACTGGTCGAGGAAGCTCCTCGCAACTTTGGTAAGTTGTACATCCTCTTTCCTCCTATTTCGACCCGGAGTTTACTCGAATAGCGACAAGCTTGGACGCTAACGTAGTTCCTAATGGACATGCAATTTGATTTGATTAACATTTTCATTGACGAAATTATTCGTTTCACCAAGCAACAAATCGTTGCATCATCATAGAAGAAACAGTAAAGAGTAACGTGTCATAGCGAGCACGAGGTCCGTAACCTAAGAGATCGGCTTCACGTTCCGCTTACGTAACTTAGCATAACGAGCAATAAAACCGAACGGATATCAATAAATCGTACTAGATCTCTCGAGTTCCTTGGCAGCCGATGCCGCTCTCTCCAGTGCGCTCGAATCAAATCGGTAAGGTTCCATTTGGGACATTCTAGGTGGTGGTGTCCGACCATCGTCTCCACCGCCGCTGCCACCGCCGCCGGATCCACCGACTGCCGGTGGTTGTATGAATTGCGAGAAGTCCTGCGGTTGTGCGTTACGATATCCGAAAAGCCACGACATCCTTTACTATTGTTTCGATCGTTGTTACAAATGTTGAATGAAACGCGAGTCCTATCAACCTCTCCGGTATTGTTATCGCGGCCACGACACGAGGAGAGGAGTTCCCACGTGCCCTAACAGCGTGAAGACTGAAACGAGTGAACCCTGGACCAGTGCCTCCCCGTCGTCCCCGTCCCTACTCTCTTGTTTCAACTACATATACGAACAATATAAATCACTCACTATACGCCCGAAAAAGAACATGCGCGAAAACATTTTGAAGTTGGAGTAAGAATTAAAATAATAAAATGGGACGGTCGCGGGTCGTGGCACGCATTTCCTTTGATTCCACCTGTTAACGCGTTCTCTTGAAAGAACCGTGTACTGAGGCTATCTTCAGATTCTTAGTAATTGCCTATGTGTTAGTGGGTGAGTATACACCAACGGAAACTATTTGTAATGTTATCATCTTGTGCAGGATAGTATACGGGCTCTTTAATTTTTTATCAACAATGAGTAGCGACGGAATAAAAATGGATCAGGCGTCAGCACAGAGACTTTTAGTCGAGGGTGCTACATTAGTTGTGTTACATGTGCCTGTTGGAACAGAGTTTGGAATTGATTTGAAATCATGGAACACAGCTGATAGATTTAAAGGCGTCAAAATGATTCCACCAGGATTTCATTATGTGCATTACAGGTAACTTTTACAGAGGTGAATTGTTCTTACCGATGACGAAAGTATTGATGCATTTATAAATGCAATATTCTTGAAGCGCAGTAGACGAGTTCGGAGAAACGGCGCCTAAAATTGGTTTCCTTCATACATTTAAAAAATCTGAATTTTTAATCAAATGCTGGGACCCAGAAGAGGAAGATTTACACTCGACAGGTATAAGTTATGAACTTAAAATGTAGCCTAACAGACGAAGGACACGCTGTTATAATTAATTAATTAATTAATTGTTTGAATAAAGCTGTAGACGAAGAAACGGTTGAAAGATTAAAAAGCAATTTGAAAGAATTAGACCGATTCTTAGGGTGTTATCCTTACGACACGTGGAATCAATGGAAAGAATTAACGAATCATATTACACCTGCTATCGTCGAACGTTGTTCTCCAATATGTGGGTGTGTGATTATTTTTATATCCAATAAATTATTCTCTCCATGTTCATTGTACATTACTTGTAAATCGATTGTATCAGGTTTGTAAGATCAGCTCTAGAGTTAGAACACTGCACCGACGCAGCGAGACCAAGAGGCGGTGAATCGACCCCAAAAAGGAAAAAGAGAAGTGGAATCACAGTCGAAGAAAAAGAAGATGAACTGTTGCCTGATATGAAACCTAAGCCTGGTACAGAGCTCAGACTTTCGAAAATACCTAATAAACAATATCCGGATGACGCAACGCCAAATGAAATCACAAAGCACTCTCTCGATTCGAGTTACGCTTTGGACACTTTTCTTAAGAAGTTACCACTGTAAGCGATCGAACGTTTATTTCAGATTCTTCAGTTTGAATATCTTATTAACAAATATGTACTTCTTTTTAGCCCTATGGAAGTACTTGGCGAAATGCAATTAGCATTCGTCTGTTTCTTGGTCGGTCAAAGTCTAGATGCTTTTGAACATTGGAAGAAACTCGTATCTCTTATCTGCGGCGCCGATTCCGCGATACCAGAACGTCGCGCTATTTACTATGAATTTATGAAGGCGCTCGAAACGCAATTGATGCACGTACCCGAAGATGTACTCTGTGATATCGTAGCTAACAATAATTTCGTTTATCACAGTCTACGAAAATTGTTCGCAAACATAGAACTCAATTCTTACGTGGATGGTCGTTTGAAATCTTACGCAATGAGATTTAGCGAACGATTGACTGCGAAATTCCTCTGGGATTTCTCTGATCTGCAAGAAGAGGACGAAGACGAGGCACCAGTTGTTGTATCTATAGAATAAGTTCCGTATATAAATAATTTTAATGTTTCAAGAATTTTAAATAAAGAAACCAAATCACATTATGCTGTTACATGTCTGGTAGAGAGGGTTTTAGGCAACTGAGCATATCTCTTATTCTATTAGACTCGCAAATACCTATGGAAGTTCATTTTAAAGCTGAAGCTTCTGAGAATACTTAAAATCCAATACGATGTAAATGACCATACTAATTTCCTATCGCAAATTAGACCGCTCATTAAATAGAATCTTTCTCTTTAAAATAATCCTTCGTATAAACTGGAAATCGAGATACTGAAACTTGCCGAAACTTAAATAATAAATTACGCGTATCGTCAATTTAATACGATTACTTATACGTTTTGTACATCAGGTTTTCATATGTGTAGCCATACACATAAAGCGTAAAAAGCGTTCTGTGTATTTACAGCAAAGCTCGATGGCTCAAGATTCAAGATCCACCGGGAGGATAAAAAAACTTTAAAAGGTCAAGTGTACTTGAGCAACGGGTGAAATCAATAAATACAAAGCCGCGAGCACCTACGCCGCGAATTTTTTATTGACTAAGCAAACCGTAGTGCGGTATAGATAATATGGATTTAACATAAAACCCGTGGTTTTCGCTCGGCTCCACACGTGCACGGACCTCTAACCTTGTACAGTTCAAACGTTCCCGTTTCTACAATAAAAATAGTTGCATATTCGCTTTTTACCATCGATTGCAAAATGACGGATCAAGGTATAAACAATATTTCATCGATTTATACACTTGTACACATTTGTATTAGTTATCGAATGGATAAAAATATTTTTTAACGTTCTTCAGACACTGCTACTCTGAAGGATGATTACGAATGTGAAATGGACGAAATCAGCGACGATGACACTGGAGACGAATGGGACGAAGTTACAGATACTTTCGAATCTATACCATGCTTATTTTGTAACGAAGTTACAAACAATTTCTCCGCGGCACTGAACCACCTTCTATCGTCTCATACATTCGACTTAAAAAGTTTTATAATCAAGCATTCGCTTGACACGTATTCTTACATCAAGCTGATTAATTTCATTCGAAATAAAAATGTTTTACCTGACCAATTAAACACATTAAACATAGAAGCATGGGAGAGCGACGAGTATTTAAGGCCTGTGATCGAGGATGATCCATGGCTGATGTTCGGTAAGTAGAAGAGCGAAACAGAGTAGAAAGGATGATGGTTTTCATTCTTGCTTTCTACATGTACAGATATCGAAGACTTGGAACAAAAAACTACAAAGCCAGTCGCATTATGCGATATACAATATTCTGAATTGCAAAGAATGATACATGAGCTTAGAGCACAGTTAGAGGAACGTGAGTTAGCATGTTTATTGGCGAAGCAGGTATTTTTTTCTACCGTTAATATTTTCATAATAAACGAGACATATTGAACGACATCAAATTTCAGCAAATAGATGAAATGTCAGAGAAAGTACAAAAGCTGCTCCTAGACGGTGATCTAGATGAGAACAATACTGTCAAATCTTCCGGTAATTCGAACCGCAATGTTGACAAGGGGTACTTCAGCGCTTACAGTCATTTCGCCATACATCACGAGATGTTGACTGTAAGTACGTACGTCTCTATTTGCTAGATAGTATTTATCATACAAGCGTTATTCTTCGTAGGACGAAGTACGAACAGAAAGTTACAGAGATGCGTTATTAACGAATGCAAATAAATTCAGTAATTCCGTTGTGTTAGACGTCGGCTGTGGAACTGGGATCCTATCGATGTTCGCAGCGAAAACTGGTTGCCGTAAGGTGATCAGCGTCGATCAGTCGGACGTGATATACCATGCTATTGACATAGTAAAGTACGTATACTTGTACACAAACGACTCTCGCCTCTACCTAATACGAGTGTTTTTAACATACAAATAGAGAGAACAATTTAAGTGATGTGATCACTTTGAAAAAAGGTCGCCTCGAGGATATTAATCTCGACGAAGATAAAGTGGACGCTATCGTGTCCGAATGGATGGGATATTTCCTTTTGTTCGAGGGTATGCTGGACACGGTGATATACGCCAGGGACCACTATTTGGCACCCGGTGGCACGCTTCTACCAAACAGATGCACCCTCAGTCTTGTGGGAAGCGGAGACACCAGTACGTATCGATGAAATTTTCTCATTTTAATCTTTAACTTAAAACTTTCGATTGTTACAGGGAGATACGTCGAGCTCATTGATTATTGGTCGAACGTGTACGGTTTCAAAATGAGCTGCATGAAAGCGCAGGTCGTACGAGAACCTAGTATAGAAATTTGCAACGCTGACGAGCTAATAACGAACGCCGTTGAGATCCAAGCTTTCGATTTGTACAAAGTAACGAAGGATCGCGTGAACTTCTCATCGCCGTTCGAATTCAAAGTGAAGAAGACCGGTTCGCTGACCGCAATCGTTGGCTACTTCGATATATTCTTCGATTTGGATAATCCGATACATTTTAGTACGGGACCATACTCGCCCCCAACGCACTGGAAACAAACTGTGTTTTCGCTGAGCGAGCCGATCAGCATTACTGAAGGTAGGTCGCATATTCCTGACCAAGTATAATTGATGATTAAATACAAATTAGCTAAACGAAACAATTTTATTATAGGGGAAATATTAAAAGGTAAATTAGTTTGTCGTAGACACGTTAGGGATATACGAGGACTTATGATTACGATTTATATTAAGAATACCAGCCAAGTTTATTACTTAGAATAAGTCAGATATTGAAGTCCACTCGATAGACGTAAGTGCCAATTAAAAAGGAACATAGGGTCCATAACAGCTTGCTATTATAATATTATCGATGACTATCATTAAGAGTTATTGATAGAAAAATCGCGGCCCGCTATTCTGAATTTTACTGCGATTTACATTTTGAAACTTTTAAAGTAGAAATCATGTAATCCGTAGATCTTTCGCTAAAATTTCGATTCGATAACTACGGATTTGGAAACGTATCGGCACCTGTTGTCAATTCGCGTACATTTTGCTAACACAGGGTCGATGTTCCAGATTAATGAAAATCGATAAAAGTGATCCAGTAGCACTTTATTCCATAGTTCTACGAAATTCTGTACAATAAGAGTAAAAAGTTAAAATGCGTGCTACGCTGCAAAGATATTTAATTGATCTCCATGATATTTTAACGTTGATCACAGTATATGAAAAAGATTTTATAAAACGTAAAAGGTCAAGTAAATATAGGGATACTCGTTACGGTTTTATTGTACAAACAACGATTTCGAGTTCGCTCAATGAATTAATTAAAAAGAGAAATATATGCATGCTTCTTCTTGCGCAATCTTTACGTACGTCGAATTCCAATATTACTAATAAACGACTGAATCGTCCATTGCGGTTTCTTTAAATAATATAAATATTTTTGCCAACTCTTGCATGCACTACCGTAAAGCATTTGACAACACGGATCAAGTCCTTCCTATATTTACAATTCGTGAAAGTGATGCTACGGCTACTTCTCTTTCACACTCTTACGTACCAATTTAGCTTACGATCGCTCGTACTGCAATTCGCAATTACCTCTTTGAGAAGCTTACTCCGTACCTCATTTAGGCCTAGAGTACTAAGTGCTACTCGTTTTTCCAGTTTAAGGAATATAATACAACTTTGTCATATAAAAAGATAAGTAATAGTAAATTTACTTGATTTTAAGAAAATTATTGCCTTTCTCGATTAGAGTATGTACACTTTTACATACGCATAAGCTACTGCGGTTAAAAATAAAAATAAATCGAAATCGACACTCAGCGTTCCAATTGTATTATCACATAATATTCGTGGTATGTAATATGAAAGACTTCGACATTTGTAATCATTCATACGTCTGGTTACTCTAGTTACGCCTAGTAATTATAAACTATATGTACATGATATAATACTAATCTTTTTTCGTAGTCTTTCGCCGCAGTTCAACCACTTTCGACCCTGCATCAGTTATATAAAAGTTTCTTGAACATCGGTCGCATTAATTTTACTTTCTGTACAATTTTTACAAAGAACGGAACGTCACGTCTTTAGAACCGGAAGTTAGGGTTGTCAGTTTGCCAGCCTTTCGCGTTCGGCCCAAACTGGTAAACCAGTCTTCGACCGTACACGGGTAGGAAGATTTGACTTTTGTAATAGTATCTAAAGAAAGCAGAAACCAAATGTACAAGATGTATTATTAATCCGATTGCTGAATTAAATTCAGAACTACTGTAAATTACCTCATCGCTCGGCTAAGTTTCTCGTACGTCATATTCGTGTTCCCTTTTCTCGAGCCCCACCGTTTTGCAACTTCGTCACTTTTCACGAAGCGAAATTTCGCCTGAGAATAATCTTCCCAACAAATTAAACTTGGACACGTCCTATTATTAAGTAAGAGGTCCCTAATGAACTCCCAAAGCTTTCCCTGGCTAGGAGCTGTACAAATATCGTTCATTGAACACGTTCAAATTGCATATTTAACAAAGATATTTCGAACAAAACTACTTACCCTTCTTAATCGGTTTTTTCGATACCCTTGGCCGACCCGGTGGTCGTTTCGTCGTGGATATGTCAATACTGTTACTGTCTGATTCTGCGTCTAAACGAAGTATAAATTATTGAAATAAATACTTTAACAAAAGAGAATAGACTACAGAAAATCCATTACCTGATGTGCTATTGGAACTAATCCGGTGGTACTCGTCCTCGGAATGAGGATGAATCGTGTCAAACGGTGGAACTGCAATTTTTATTCAACCTTTAGTATGACAAATAATTTTTACCTTCATCCGGTATGTTGTTCGTTTAACAAGTACGTACGTAACATATTGGATGGGAGTAGGTCGTACAGCCGATTTCCGAACATAGGATCACGACTGATAAATTCGTCTCTGGTGAAGTGGATCAGTTGATTCCCAGGCACCGCGAGACTATTTTGAATTAGGCCATACGGTTGTCTGATACACGACGCGGCGTACATCAGCCAGTGTATCGTCTCCTCTTGACTCCATTCTGCGACAGGTTTAGCGGACCATCCGGTACCATCGATCTCATTATCATCGTCACCTATCGAACACGAAACGAAATGCAAGTGAAGGATCGGTTATCAGCCGCGACGACAGGAAACAGGATGTTATTAATCTTCTTACCGAAGTTGCATTTTTTTCTGACCGGTTCGTAATCAGGCGTGGTCAAGACATTAGTTCGTCGCGTGTTTAAGCGGTCCATGTCCACTACCGAATAATTGTCATCGTCGTTCAAATCCGGGAACGAGGGATACATCTGCAAGCAGAACGTATCGAATGACAAACAACTCTTACTAAACGAAGGAGTCGGGTTGCTGCGTTAATGACCTTGTTCCACTGCTACAAACGCATTATCTCTTTTTATTACACGCGAAGAAAATCGAGATCGTAGCAATCTCGTCTGACTGAACTCGTTCGGGGGCACGCGATAAAGATGCGACTAATTAAGTAAGTATACAGATGAAATTGCGGACGGACATTAAGGTTCCTAAATGACCGCATATTTCGTAGAAGAAATAAAAATAGCAATATAAATGTCAAGGATAAGAATCAGGGAATATATTTTCACTGCTACTCGATCGTTTTGACAATTTCCTCTTATTATAATTCACTTGGACATTTTGTAAGTGACGCTCCGTCTTTCTAAAGATTCTAATCACTAGTTGCATCAATATTTATTCCGCAGATGCAACTGATACGGTATCGTCAGAAATAAGTGTTGTTCCGCGGAATCGGCAACATTTTATTACAGTCACAAATCATTTCTCTAAATCTACAAACACGCGTTTATTCCATACCTAACGATAAGTGCTAACTGCGGTGTTAATATAGACTGATCGAGTTATCGCCGCTTCGTTCGTCGCCACTTTCCGTGAAGCCGCGATATCATTTTTTCTCAACTGAACAAAATAATTATAAGAAAACAATCCTGCTCCTGACGGCGATTGTTTTAATATAAGAATAGGTAAGAAATAACTAAGGTACAACGTATTAAAACACAAGTGAATGTCGCGTAAGATTAAAAAATCGTTGATTTCACTTTATTAAAATGCTTAAGGATCGCCTTGCGTTATGTAGTACATACACGTACGGATTAAATCGCGGAGCTTCCCTTTTCTCCCTATAAATCAGTAAAGATCATAATTTTCTTTATTTTAAGAAGCTCATTACAAAACTCCAACGATGTACGCGATTGTCAGCGTTAAAAATCATTCACTCGCTAACCACGTGAATCTTTTATACGCTTCTTCCCGATTCCGATATACCAAGCTGCGTAAGAACGTAAACAAGCAAAAATCGTATCAGCATGGAAAAGCCAGACGATCCAACATATATACACATATATATATGCATATATATATATGTTTAAATCCACACACATGTTTAAATCATTGATCAAAGTGAATTTTCCCGTTCTGAAACTCACCTCCAGCTCACTTCTGATTTCCCGATCGTCGAATGAATCCATTTTTGGATTCACTCGCGCTCCAAACGAGCTAACAATAATATCCTCGAAATTCAACATGTGTATTATGTTGGTGAGAAACTTTCAAATCGAAGAATCTAGAGAAGATATCAAAGAGACAAGGACATCGAGTCACTGAGAACAAGTAGCATATCACACGATACCAGTAAAGGAACGGATTTTAAACCAAGTGCGGTGCACGAGGAACGGAGGCTCGAACAATATGTCGCGGCGGCGGACACGATACTAGATAATCGTTGGACGCCGGAATGTCTCTCTGTCGAAGACGCCGTCGCTAGGTCGGCGATGTGGTGACGTGAAAGACGTCAGCGGGGACGTATAGCGCGGAAGAGCAGGTTTCAACGGGGATTTCCCGCTCTTCGCGGCCGGCCAACCACCGACGACGTTCTGCGATAGCTGACGCAATAATTGCGGATACGCACCATTGGCGCCGATATTCCGAAGACACATACTTACTCCAGCCAGATCCGAAACCGCAACGCAACTGATTCAACACGGTCATTCCCCGAGTGGATGCATTATGAACGAGGTCGCATGTTGCACATTCGAGCCGGCGTCGGGGGTAGAAAATAAGGGAGACCTCAGGGAAAACCCGAAGCTTCCGTGCTGCGGTGATTCCGAGGCATCTGCAATTATTTCAACTTTATGCTAAGCTCAAATAACGTATCTATAAAAATATGGACAGATAAGAGAGGAGCAATTACATACACGTAATTCCCCAAAGCATACGTATAAGCGCGATACATGCACCATGTGCATTGGGAATGTAAACACAAGTCTATTTTTAAAACGTTATCATATTATGCGAATAATACGTTCTTAATCGTAAACATAGTTGCATTCGAACAATTAACACCGCTTATCTGTAACATTAAAATGTAATGATTCATAATTTCACGAATTTAGGTCAATGAGGTAGTTCTCCTTCGGCCCGTAACTGTTCAATTAATGTAGAAGCGTTTAATCGGTCTTTTCGTAGTAGAAAGACTTTCGAACGATGCATACGTAATCGACTTAATAAGATTTGAGGACATATAGGTACGACTTTTCATGTATTGAATAATATGGTCAGCACTTTCGCCTTAGTTTTTATCTTACCGAGTCAGACGCTCGGAACCACAAAAATCGATTAAAAATAAATACTTATTTCATAGTGTTTTCCCGAATCATCCCGTGAATCATGGATCGTAAGACATATTGAATTCATTCGCGGCAAGTCACATCTTCGATGACATTGAGCGGCCCGGAGATCTCGTCGAGATTTAATCTGTTCGTTTTTTCTTTCGTATTCCGTTTATTAATAGGAACAACTTGTCGGTCGCGTAACTTTTGATAATTATTCTGGATAAAACACGCGAGAGAACGATGGTTACTTCCCCGGCAAACTTGCCTCATGTGCATACAAAATTTTCTTGGAATTTTATATTGCACGTATACGTTTACGCACGACATATAAATATGCATATGTATTCAGATTGAATATCAGACAGAAACCGCATATTTCGACCTTTTCGCTAAGTAGATTATTAACATGAAGACTGAATACGTTTCGAGTCTCCCAACAATTTCGAAAATATATTTACATATATGCACGTGTATGTTGTCGTCGTAAATACAATGTCTGTTCATCGCGCACGATCGAAAATTTTATCAAGCTTTTGTACATTTCAATTAAATAGGCTTTGCAAGGAAAAAAATATTTTCTTCGTACAATGTAATATTCCAAAAAGTCGACGCATTGGCGACGCCTATGGACTCGTTTATTTATAGTACGGCACGGTGTCTCGGCATCGAGGTGTAAACACGTCGGTACCAACATGGTTTTTATTTTATTTCGTGATGCGCCTCTGTCCTCTCTTCTCTTACATTTTATTCATTTTTTTCTTTACCGAGCTTTTTCCTACAACCTAATCTACTAAGGAGGATGGGCCCTTTGGCACTGACTCTAAATACGCAATGCCCCCGAATGTTACTAATATCAAAATTTCATAGAAACATCTATAAGTGTAGTACGTAGTTCAGTTTTATCAGTTCTTTCGAAATGGGCTACAGAAGCTGATAATAATTAATGCAAAAACAAATTAAATGACTAATACTTTCTTATTATTATCCGAGGAAGTTTCGAACAGCTAATTTATAGAAATTAAAGATACAATCAAGCGTTATTTATTTTTTCCTTCAGTTTTGTCGCTACGTATCGCATTTTATGTGAGACAGTCAATTACAAGTCGTAAATCTTAAGACACATAATAATAAGAAGTGTTTCACGGGTGAGTTTGATAGTACCAGTAAACCGCGTTTTATCGGTATTTTTATATCTCGCACCGGCTACCGCAGAAGTAGAAAAAAAAGGGAACATCGTTTGGACGAAATCTGTTCGGTGGTTCGCTTTATTTCCCAGACATTTTTATTATCGCTTGAAATTCTACACGTACGTTGTACGAAACGGGAAATAAAGAACTGATATAAATGAAAAAAACAAAAACAGATTGCTCGTCTTCTATAATGTCCTTTTGAAGAAATTGTATTATTTCAAGTCTCACCTTGTCTCTGGCTGCATACGAGCACAGCGTATGCGCGTCATCGAAATTAAAATTCATACCGACGCCGTGTTCCATACTTCAGTTTTCTCGAATATTTGAAAAATTCATCGAATTAACCTTTGCACGAGATTCATTGAAAATTTTAATGCACCGCGGGCCAGAAAATTGGAATGAAATTATAAATGCTATCTCGCACGTGATTGTTCTCAACGCGACAACGGAAATTCTGTCGTCTGCTGTAATCTTTATTCGTTTGCTTAACTACAATCAGCAGACCGAACAAAGGCATGATTGACTTGGTTGAATAAATTAAAAACTATGCAAATTCACGAGACAAGTGGATCGCGATACTTAAATAAATAATTCCATCGATATTGCCGGCCGTGAAAGTTATCGAAAGTGTATGCCACATTGAACGATAGAACTTGTGAGACTACGATATAAAAACCGATGGACAGTAGTAATCGATTCCGAGAAAGCATAAAAACCGAACGTTATCACTATGTAAAAAGAAATGTATTGTAGCAAATAACAACGCGATTATACTGCATACGTACCCTGTATTGATGGTCTCTGTCAATTGTAAACGAGGAAAATGCAAATATCAAATACTTATTGACTAAGGTTATTGCGGGGACGTAAACATTACGAAAAACAATATCTATACGTTTCTGTTGAGAAATTGAAGAGAAACTAATCTGATAAGTGATACATACAATTTCACAAGCTGCAGGCCATTTGTCAATGAGATCTTCGCGTGTGCACAGAACGAGAGAAACCGGGATTCTTTCTTCATTCTCCTGTTTAGTCATACCTTTTTGTTATCAGACAGATGTAGTAACACGATTCCCCCTGAGTAATCGGTCGTGTTTCGAAAGGTCACTTCTGACGGCCCCGACAACAGGTGCATAATCTTTTTATGCTAATAGAAAGTAACTAATCTACGTCACGGATTACGCGCGAACCCGATATAAAAAATACTATTATGCGTTTTGTTGAAAGAAAAAATGGTCAAATGTGCGTGACACGAATTGACGAGTTCTAAGAACCGAGATTCGTTTTTATTGATCTTCGTAGAAAATGTTAAAACGGTGTACTAACTTTTCGTTAAAAACTATCAGCCATTGTATTTTCTATAAGCGATCTACGCTTTGTGATCGATAAAATGGGAGAAACCAGTCCGAGAACGTGCCTACGTTCAGGGCTTGGGAAATTACATCTGCAAATAAACGATATTCTTCGATAGGTGAGCGCGCATAAGATCACGTGGACGCGGTTTGCTATGAATCATTTGCAATGCCTGTTTCGCAACATGCCGTCGAAAAGACCGTAGGCTTCGTTTCCAAGAATCCAGCCATCCTCGGGATGTTCCACTCATTATCGTTCTCACCACGTTCTAAACGCGTACTTACTCGCGAACCTAATTCAAGTCGAAATATCATGATGATCTCCCGATCGATTTACGTGGATCTTCACGACCGATCGTGCATCGACGCACAGTATTTTTCTATCTCCCGTTCAAAACACTGTAATAATTCTAATAGTGTTTCGTAATGACTGTTATTTCCTAGATCGTTGGATAAAGATATTTTTTCTTAATTGTCCAGACATATTCTTAGCCGATGGTCGTCTACAGTTCCTTCGAGTAAGTTGTAATTGCCAATGGCAATTATCCTGGTTCAAAGAAAACATTGACATGTTTACGATCTTTCAACGTTCAAGTATCACCTTTGTTACGTCGCACAGTTCGGCTGGAGATTGAAATAAATTGCGCGTGATAACGGGCGTTATAAAATTTTGTAAGTACATGTGATGATCATACATATTCATTCCTTTTATTACACTGGTTACGCGATGAAACTGTGAATTAAATGCGTCGCTTCCAAGAAACGAGAATGTATTTCCGGAAATAAATCCAATTTCATCGTTCTACGTGAAGGAAACCGTAAACGGGGAATTTGTTGTTCGAACGCGCGTAATTAGTTACATCAAATTAGAACGCAATACTGAGAGTAGTTATGTATACAAAACTAGTGTAAGGAATTTTAATGGGAGGTTCCTGACATGATTTTAAACATTTTCCTTTGCGAAAAAGTTGTCCTACAGTGTTAGAGCGAAACTATTTAGTTATTTCAAACTAGCGTGCATAAGTTTCAATATTCAAAATGGGAATTCCTGGACTAACTACGTACATACATGATCATTCCGATCGTTACTTGCGGAATTATGAATTACATGATACATATTTAGTGATCGATGGTATCAACATAAGTTGTCGAATGTTTAAGTTATATATGGACGCAAGATGTAATTCTGCATTCGGCGGCGATTATGATAGTTATGCACGTGCTGTATCAATCTTTTTCGACGATCTATTAAAATGTCGCATAACACCGTTGGTTTTGATTGATGGTGCCAACGAGGATAAACAATTAAGGAAAAGCATAGTAAGGAGAAAAGAGAGAATGCAATCAGCTTCGCGGTTTTCTCTGTCCGGTCAACATAGAACAGAAATTTTCCCCTTATTACAAGTTGATGTGTTCAGAAGTGTGATGATAAAGAAGAACATTCGACACGCACAGTGTCTATTTGAAGCTGATAATGAGATAGCTGCAGTAGCAAAGATCTTAAATTGTCCTGTACTTAGTTACGACTCGGATTTTTATATATATGGATCACAGTACATACCGTTTAACACATTGGATACTTGTGTAGTTAGTCATTCAAGGGGGAAAGGATATGTAAAACGTTGTAAAATTTATAAAGCTGAATATTTACTAAATTCATTTAGAGGTTTGCATGAATCGATGTTACCATTGGCAGCAATTTTATTAGGTAACGATTATGTTGAACGTGGAACATTCACGAACTTCTTTCGTCACATGGACATAAAAAAAATACCAGGAAGAAAATATAGAGAGAGCATGATTACAGCAACTTTTACGTGGCTAAGCAAGTACACCTTGAATACAGCTATTACCAGGATTTTAATCACATTACCCGAACCTTCGCGACGAAGCATGTTGAATTTAATAGAGGACATTATTAACAATTATATAAAGACATCAGCTGAAATACTTATACCATTAAGATTCCCAACAGATTACATCACTCGTGTAAAGACGCAACATTTAAGCAGAAGTTTTAAATTTGATGGAGACATTAGTATTTCAACATGCATAAAACAAGCTTATGAAGGAGAAAAGGACGAGGTCCGCATGGAGGAAGATTAC
>NW_017176693.1:728353-764070 GCF_001652005.2 Ceratina calcarata | reverse complement strand
CTATGTGCTCTGCTATTTATATATATGTTCCTAAAAATATAATGTAACATGTCATGTTATGCATCTCACAATTGTTGTTTTGAAAAGTCATTACTTCATTACGATTGTCTCATGAAATATCATGACGGCACTGACAATTCACATATTCAACATCCATGTTCCAGGCGAATCAGACGAATAAGCATGTTCAAAATCAGGCGGGACCGCACTGAGGGCACCACTTGTGGGCTCAACAAACAGAACTGTTTTCCCTCATGCCTTTGGGAACCTTTCCCCTCGCCCATAATCCCACTTTAGGTACTAGTCACAAAAAGTCTCACGATGTGCCCAATCGGCAGATTTACAGCAGGCCCAAAATTTTCCAGTTTCTTCTCCTGTCCATGTTCACTGGGATTTGCTATCCGAATTACTGACAATATACCTAACAGGCAATAAAAGTCATTAAAAAAATATATATTTTTAAAAAATTCTCACGTCGGAATCGTCGGAAGCTTCTTATATCCTCACAAATAAAGCATACCATACGTGCGATGTGGGACTGTGGAACTTTTTCATACGCGCAATTTTTACTTAAAACTTATTATTCCAACCTTGTTTTCGCACTCGGGATTGCTCGGGATCTAATGGAACCATGAATGAAATCTTCAAAGTTGAAAAAATATACGCCATTCGACTGCTACTAGTAACTTGTAATGCGCACGCCCTAAACATTCCACGTAGTGCCCAACGTTGACTGAAACAGTAAACAACTAGTAACAACCGTAACAACAATGCAGTGTCACCAAGAGCAGATGCGAATAGAAATCTATTGTTTGTTCACTGCCAGTGTTGCGATCTGTGATATTTAAAATATTGTTATTGTATCTGCCAGTTTCGATCAAACTTCACGTTATTACCCAACTTCCATCAAGTTAATTGGTTCATTTTGATGTTCGGAATAACCTTTATAAGACAGATGGAGACTTTTTAACCTAACTTGAATTAATTTATTTTTGAAGTCATACTTTTATACCTTTTTTTTTAATTTGCAATAGCACAGTGACATGTGTTTTTCAACAATTCGGTGATCAGTGAATCAAAGTTTATGTGTAATGTCTTCCTTCCTAGTAAAGAACAGTGTATGTGAAAGCGTGAAAAAATTAAGACACAAATGAGATTGTCTGCTTTGATGAAACCCTCCTTCGGTTTATATGTTTGCATGGTACGTATTCTATTTCTCGTGTTATCTTACGTACTCTCCTTTTAACAAATCATACGATAATTTCGTTCCTCGCGTATGACAGCTAAGTACACGCGTTTCATATCAACGAACAATAGCGCGGATAAATAATATCACTTAATAGTACTTAATTCGCTTGATTGCCGATAGGAGTACTGATTAACGCTTTTTTCTTTCATTTTTAATTTAACGCAAGATCACATTTTTAAATCACTCGCTGGATAACCGTTTTCATAAGCACGTTGCATATTTTGAATTTCTGTAAAAGTACTCCCACTTCCATTGTCAGGTATTTGCAATATTATTTTGCAGCGGACATGGAACATTTAAATCCGATACCACTAGCGAGTGGAAATGATCAGTCAGATCAATTGAAATCAGGTATAAATTTTACATTCTGCTGGCATTAGTTTTTTAATGTTCAAGACTGATGTGCAATCGTTGTTTTATAGAGTCACTTGATAATAGAGAGGCAGAGAATGTGCAGCTAACATCGATGAAAGAGTGAGTAAACGTTATATTATAAACTCGATCGTTTTTTAAACAAACAATTGAAGCAGAAAGGAATAATAACTGTCTGCATAAATATGAAGCGTTAACAACTAGCGAATTATCTTTGACTGTGTAATTTTGCCAACGAACCAAGGACAGGACATTTTTTAATTACCTTTGCTTATTATTTGTTGTCCAGTCTTCCCGTTACCTTTGTCGCATGGAAAAGTAACATAAGCTCGTCGAAAAAAAATAATACGCGTAATACACTCATCGCGACGAATGCGTAAATATAATCAGCCGGCCGATAGTTTTGAAAATCTACCGACGATGTTTTGATGATGAAACGTGAAGAATAAAGGAGCGATCGTATTTCGTATATCGTCGGTGACTCGGTTCTATATTCTAAATCGCAACAGATCGGCTTTCGAAATTAGAATCGTGATCGATTCAGCCATTCAAACGTGAACGGCGAACGCGCTTCCTTCGCCACCGATTTTTATCAGGAACTAGTCTACTGGAACATGTAGTTCTCTGTTTACTCTAATTCTGGCGACAGTCGTGTTTAATTATTATCGTTCCGCGAATTATTAAATACACGTTGGTGTGAACTTGCCGCCGGGATGCGGAATATTTTGAACACGTGGAAGTACAAGCTGTTAATTCCTGCTAGGAATTTCGGGTAAGGAGTCGTTCTCTAATACGGAAAGAGAAAGCAGAACTGCATAATTAGCAGAAACTGGAGAAATAATCTATTCCGTATATCTCCTGTCGTATGGAAATGGAGCATGCCTTTCTCTCTTGTTCGCGAGATTGCGAGCTGTTCTCAGGTAGTGAATACGTACGTCCAGTCTCGTTCAAAGTTAAACGCGTTGTAGAGTCGAATCATTTTATTTTCCATAAAAATCCACAGTTCTATAACATTCTTAATTATTTTTGATTGTCATTTGGTAAAAATGATGGGGAATGTGAATACGGTAAAATGGGACTAGTCGAACGCGTTCTCCAGTTTCTGTCAATTTTCTCTGGTCTCTAAACGCGGTCACGATCCGCCCGAGTCTCGTTTTCTAAGTTCCGAAAGGAAACGTGGTAAAAGTTTGTGGTTTTGAGGGTTCTTATCGCATTGGACATTAAGTAAATATCCGATATACGTATACACATGCTTCTCGATGCGATGAAAGTACGTATTGCATTGAATAGAATTAAAAGAACCATGAAGGTAAATGGAACTAAGACATTCGGTGCAAAACGATACTTTTTTTACCGTAAAACGATACCGATTATCGGTTGTTCGTTAGTCCTTCAACGGCTAGTCAGAAAGTGTGCCGTGAGCAAAAGATGGGATCGAGTGCTGCGGCGATTAGGACAGTTATCAGTCAGTCGGTGATATCGAGACGAACTAGTGTTTGCGGTTTCCCCACTTTGCCGGAACTAATTCGTTCAAGAAAACACGATCCGCGAGCTGCTAACGTCATTCACTAGAAATCTTCCGCCTATGATCATCTAAACTGCATTTTCAGAACGACTTACTATTTTTATTATTGTATTCGTTGTGCCTATTTTATATTACAAATATTGATCGTCGCTTTTCCTTTATAAATATTCAGCCTGACGAAATACCTCAATACTACCGTTCAAAATTTCTATCATCTTCTTAAGTACGTCTCAGATCTCATCTGACTTTATTGCTAAAACCCAACGCTTATCAGCATATGACCTATATAAGTAAGCTCAACGATTAGTACAAAATCTGTACAAAGAGCAGAAGTCATTTTTCAGTAACACTCGATTGAGTATAGACTTAGAGTTAGAGCATTCGTGCAACATAATATTTAGAGAAATGGGGGACGATAGAGAGCCTCTGATTGGGGATAAAAGCGAACTGGATCCATTTTGGTAAGATTTCAAAACCTGTAATCAGAACGATAACAGAATCGATATCCTATTAAAATAGACTAGTTAAGTCACTCTGATGAGCAGTCGTTAATTCCTTCGCCTCTATTTCAAAGCATAGTGACAGATAATCGATAATACTGCATTATCAAGTATTATTAAACAATTTTAATTGTCTTGTAATGCATTGAAACGATCGATTTTTACATGAATCGCTAGGTTTAAGTTCCGCTTTAGATAAGCTGGAGCGCAATATATATATATATATATATATATGTAGCATAATTTTACGTCACTCGCTTAATCACTGCTGTTACGCTTTCCGAGTTCAGATAATAAAAATTTATGCAAAAGAGAACTTTAGCTCGAGGAAGCATTGTCATAATAAGAGGAATGTATTCTCTTTATCGCGTTCTGATACGCGAATGAACCGCCTTCTTTCTTTCACGATTATTGATAAGGTCCCTTTGTTTTAATGTGACTCTGATGTTTATTCAATATCCTACTTCTCAAGCAGAAAATTAGATGAAACAAAACGAGTAGATTGTATAAAAGAAATTGATCTGATCGTTCAGGGATGAAAACGAGGAGAGGGATGACTATGAGGGTACGGTGGTCCACGTGCCGAGGTCCCAGGAAATTAAAGATTCCTCGAATACTGGAACGATGAAGGTCAATATCGAGGGTATGAGTTGCCAGAGCTGCGTGAAGAATATTGAAGGGACTATAGGCAGTCGCCCGGACGTTCTCAGCATCAGAGTAGTTCTAGAGGAGAAGCTGAGCTACATCGAGTACAAAGCAGACGAAGTGACACCCGCTGAGTTAGTCGAAGCTATAGAAGACATGGGCTTCGTGGCTTCCCGTTGCGATCAGAATGGCTCTGAAACGAATTCTGTTTTAAAATCGACTATCAGCGCTTGCAGTATACACGTCGACGGGATGACGTGCGGGTCCTGCGTCAAAACCATCACTGGCAAGTGAATAATTGAAAAAATCTAGGAATCCAATATAAATAGTTTTCGTATTGCAGGAGTTTTGTCGGAGAAGTTGGGAATAAAAGAAGTGAACGTTAGTCTCGAAGACAAGGAAGCCAAAGTTTTGTACGATGATAGGGATGTCACAGCTGAGCAGATATCGGCGTTCATCGAAGATATGGGTTTTAGTGCTTATGTTAAAGAAATGAACGGGAAATCCTTTGGGGCGCCAGTGGATTTGAAAAATAATCCCTCGTCTGATACCGTCGTAGTGTCTATGAACGGGGGTGGCGATGTAAAAAGAGAATCGAATCAATTAGCAAAATGTTTTCTACACGTAACGGTAAATATTGAACAATAAACGCAATTCTGTGTTATGGTTTCGTGTTTTTATGGATTCGTTTCGTTTTTAAAAGGGTATGACTTGCGCTTCCTGTGTCGCTGCTATAGAGAAACATTGTAAAAAATTATACGGAGTAAACAATATTCTGATAGCGTTGTTAGCTGCCAAAGCGGAAGTTACGTTTGATCCAGATAAGATAAGAGCCGCGGACATTGCTTCCAGCATTTCCGAGTTGGGTTTCCCTACCACCTTGATTCAAGAACCTGGGACCGGTGAAGGAGAAATTGAATTGAAAGTAAGCTTTTAAATGCAAGAGATATAGTATTTAAAAAAATTATGGCATTACGAAATTTGTGTCTCAAATTGTTCAAATTTGGAAGCTGCTTATTCAGACAATTATATATATATTACAGACAGACCTACGATAATTTGTTGCTAAGTAATCATCTCATAAACTTGGGCAATTTTCCATACTTTCGCGATGCCATATTTTTTTTTTAATAGTATAGAAATAGAGTTAGCTTCAACTAAAAAAATCGGATTTCTCAGATTTCGGGCATGACATGCGCGTCTTGCGTGAACAAAATAGAATCGACCGTGAAGAAGCTGCCAGGTGTTCAGTTTGCTGCGGTCGCGTTAACTACTCAGCGTGGCAAGTTCAAATACGATGTAGAAAAAGTTGGTGTTCGAGACATTATAGAATGTATTAACAAGCTTGGCTTCACCGCATCCTTGATTAGTAATAGGGACAAAGAGAACAGAGACTACTTGGATCAAAAGTAAGCACAATAATCTCCTAGGGATGACGTTAAATAATTGGACGTATGTTTATATTTATGTTCTTCGCGCAGGGAAGAAATAAACAAATGGAGGGCTGCGTTTTTAGTGTCTCTAATATTTGGAATACCCTGTATGTTAGCTATGACGTATTTCATGGTAGTTATGTCGGTAGGTGAAAAAACGCATGAGGACATGTGTTGTATAATACCTGGTCTCTCATGGGAGAACCTAATTCTTTTTATATTTTCAACGCCAGTCCAGGTAAGCAATCATTTTTATCTGTGTCGGACAATTAATCTAAAATCTTTGACAGAGGAACATTTACAGTTTTTCGGTGGCTGGCATTTTTACGTTCAAGCGTACAAAGCTTTGAAGCATGGTACAACTAATATGGACGTATTAATTTCCATGACTACTACGATATCTTATTTATATTCGATCGCAGTCCTGTCAACAGCCATAATAATGGAAAAAAATGTTAGTCCGCAAACGTTTTTCGATACTCCTCCGATGTTGCTAGTATTTATCAGCTTAGGCAGGTGGTTGGAACACGTTGCAAAGGTTTGAACTATTCACTCATGTATCGTCATCTATTATACAAATGAATAAATGAAAAAACCGTTTGAATAATTTTCAGGGGAAAACTTCGGAAGCTTTGTCGAAGTTATTATCTTTAAAGGCGACGGACGCGGTGTTAGTTACATTAGGTCCTAACAACGAGATATTATCCGAGCGTTTGATCACTATAGATCTGGTTCAACGAGGAGATGTGTTGAAGGTGGTTCCAGGTGCCAAAGTTCCAGTTGACGGCAGAGTTCTCACGGGTAACTCTACCTGCGACGAGAGTCTGATTACCGGTGAGAGTATGCCGGTGCCAAAGAAGAAGGGCTCGGTCGTGATAGGAGGTTCGATAAATCAAAACGGCCCGCTTTTAATTACCGCGACGCATACAGGGGAGCACACAACTTTGGCGCAGATCGTGCGATTGGTGGAAGAAGCGCAGACGAGTAAAGCGCCCATACAACACTTGGCTGACAAGATCGCGGGTTATTTCATCCCTCTCGTTATAGCAGTTTCTGTGATTACTTTGATCGTTTGGATAATAATGGGATACGTGAACATAAACAATTTACCGATCTCGCATAACGATCAGATTAATATGCACGGTATCGACAGAGAAGAGATTATATTCCAGTACGCTTTTCGAAGTGCTCTTTGTGTGCTAGCCATCGCCTGTCCGTGCGCATTGGGATTGGCTACACCGACCGCGGTTATAGTCGGAACCGGAGTCGGGGCGTTAAACGGTATTCTGATTAAAGGTGCCGAACCTTTGGAGAATGCGCATAAAGTTAAATGTATCGTGTTCGACAAAACCGGGACGGTCACGCACGGTGTGCCGATGGTAACGAACATAACTTTGTTCGTTAACGAGAAGATTTGTTCGTTAGCGAAGTTCTTGGTGATCGTCTGTACTGCCGAAACGAACAGCGAGCATCCGATTGCATCAGGTAAGCAGCGAGCATTTTTATATACATAATTCCATGGGAAGTGTTAAATAAATCGTTTCTTTGTTCGAAGCGATCGTTCGATTCGTGAAGGATACAGTTGGTTCCGAAGCTACCGGACAATGTACGAACTTTCAAGTGGTCGCTGGCTGCGGGCTTAAGTGCAAAGTCTCGCACATCTCGACACCGTTGATCGACGCATTGAAATCCGAGAAAATAATCAATTATGTGAACCAGGTAAAGAAGTTGTCTTCTGGAACGTACACTTTGAACAATGTACCGGTGAACGTTGCGACGATCGCGAGCACGAGTCAGGAGAGGCAGAATCTGGACTTGGAGTCATTGCTCAGTCCTGATGTCCACGGTGATCAATCTAGTCCCGACGATGTATACGAGATCTGTATCGGTAACAGAGAATGGATGCGACGAAACGCTGTGAATATACCGATGGAAGTAGAGCAGAAGATGAACTCGGAGGAGGATTTAGGACGGACGGCTGTTCTAGCGGCAGTGAACAACGTGCTGGTCGCTATGATCAGTGTCGCTGATACGGTTAAACCGGAAGCTCATTTAGCGATTTATTCTTTAAAAAAGATGGGCTTGGAAGTTATCCTGCTAACGGGAGACAACAGAAAGACTGCGGCTTCTATCGCCAGACAGGTGATTTTTGCTCAACTTACAAATCGAATGCATTTCTGTTAATGGGTGGCTTAATATTTGTCTCTTATCTAGGTCGGTATCACTCGAGTATTTGCAGAAGTTTTACCTTCGCACAAAGTTGCTAAGATTCAGCGTTTACAAGACCAAGGCTTTAGAGTCGCGATGGTAGGAGACGGGGTCAACGACAGTCCCGCTCTTGCACAATCGGACGTTGGCATTGCGATATCTTCTGGTACAGACGTTGCTGTAGAAGCCGCTGACGTAGTTCTCATGCGAGTAAGATAGGCAAAATTACTTTTCTCACGAGCTGCGTTTATGTACAGTATGACTGGACGGGCGGTGATACTACATAGAATTATCTCGAAAACAAGCGTCAAATGAAAAAACGTTATTTCTTTTTTGTCAGCTTACTTTTAAATGTAGTACCACCCGTCTGTCTACACCCTGTATTTCGCTTCAAATGATATTTGACAATTTTTTAGAACGATCTTTTGGACGTGATCGCATGCCTGGATTTATCGAGGAAAACTGTTCGTCAGATAAGACTGAACTTTTTATTTGCTAGTGTTTATAATTTGTTGGGTATTCCTATCGCTGCTGGGGTATTCAGTGGTTTAGGGTTATTCCTTCAACCATGGATGTCCTCTGCGGCGATGGCATTGAGCTCGGCGTCCGTGGTTGGCAGCTCTTTGTTGTTAAAATTGTACGTATCAGATTTGAATAAAATATGAAATCAGCGAAAGGAATTTTTATGTTTCATTTTTACAGATACCGCAAACCGACGAAAGCAACGCTAGAAACGGCTGAATATTTGGCCGCGATGCACGCTCATTCTACCGCGAGAATAATCGACATGGAGAGTATATCTCTCCACCATGGTTTAGACGATACCACAATACCAATCATGCATAGATCAGCGTCCACGCTGTCCAGGTATGCTCACTCGACTTCCATGCTTCCAAAATTTGTGCGAGGTTCTAATAATCCCACTGCTTGAAGGAGGGTACTTCCTATATGATTGTTCTCTCCCTAGCTAACATCGAGATGTTAGTATTATCCAACTCCGTGCTTGGTATTTACTTTATTAATTTTACGATACTAACAAAGAAACCAGATTCTTTTAATTAAACGAAGATCAATTATTTGTTTTGTTTGATAATCGAGCATTTATAGTTTCTTAAATTATAAAGGGGCTGTGAGTAACATTTGTTAATTGAGCTAATGCCCATAAGACTGAAACAAATTTTTTCTCTAGTTTTCTCTAGAAAACTCTAATCAAACTGTAATATACTATTATAAAAAATTGTAAGGAATGGTGTTTGTAAATAAAAATTGATATTTTTTAATCGACTGGATCATGAAACAAAAGTTTGCTTGTTTTATGACCTGTCTACCTTTTGCATGCTTTTCAATATTTCTTATGATTTTCGCAGAGGAGGTTTTATTTACTTGTTTATCTTTCAATAATTTTGCTATAACTATGCAGCTCTTTCGATTCGATTTTGCAGCGTATCCGATTAATCTACTTCAAGAAAGTCAAGAGTATGTATGTCGTGACTAATTTTGTTATTGGACTTCTGTTTTGAACACGCTTGTTCAGAACTACCTTTACACTTTCTTTTGACGCTTGTGTTTACTGTTAACAATGTAGAATTTATTTTTTATGCTGTATATTGCTTGTTGTAAAAAACAAAAACTGGTACGATTTAAGACTCGGTTGTCTATCCTCGTGGAATATAAAAGGAGGTAATTCTTTCATTTGTGCGCTTGAATTTGTTTCCTTTTTCTTTCACAATTCCGTTACCAGGTTCGATAATGTGTGCCTTCCATTCCAGACTGTTTAGAAGATCTAAAGACGACGTAGAAGGTCGGCTTCTGGGTGAGGATATCGATGAGATCGATTTAGTAACGGACTTTTCTGATTACCGGAAAAGCATGAAGGATCATACTAGCATAACACCATTATGATCCGTAAGAACGATATCTCTTCTAATTACCGCGACGGTCTGACTTTAATTCAGTTTGCCATAATTCCGGCAAGAGCTTCGTTCATATTTCAATGAATCTACGAAAGTAGGCGATGTAAAAAAATATTTGGTTGGTGCTTCTTGCATATTATATAAGATTCGTATTTTATGTTTTTCGTCTTTTTTGTATCTTTTGTACTTAACACATTTTACATTTAAAAATGCAATCTTTAGATAAAAGGGAGACAATATTATCTGATAGATTGGAATAGATATTATGAAAGTGATGATGGTTGATGGGGACCACGGTCTGGTTCAAGTATTAGCAAACTTAAAACGTCTTCGATTTAAACGAACACTTTATTTAAGCAGAAACGTAACAAGATTTAATCTTCCAAGTGAAAAACGTAACACATACTATTTAGCAACTTAATTTCTATAACTCAGTTATAATATTCTTGATACATATTTTAAAAGAACATAAATTAATATATATTTAAGAATGATATTTCTGCAGAGTAACTTGTACATTAATTAATGCAGTATGTTCGTTTTACATTTAAGTCGAAAATACGTATATATCTAAGATAAAGGTACTGTTCGTGTATATATTTACACTTTTTGTGTGCATCGTATTTACCTTAAAAATGTATATGGATGTAAAATAAATATTTTATAAATATCTTATCAAAATTAACATTGGTAACGAAAGACATCACAAGCGTATTAATTATCCATAGTACCTAGTGTATAAAATAAATGTGTTCGCAATCGACGAAATGTTTTCGGATAGTGTAAATGTGCACAGTGTAATTACTGAAATCTACTTCGATGTTCTTTTCACTTAAACAACTATAATAATATTTAAAATAAGCTTCAGCATGATTTAATGCGTAAGAGTTGGTCTGTTCTTAGAAATTGTATCTTATAAATTGATAAGAATTGTTTCTGTTATTACAAAGTTCCATTTGACTGTAAAATGGTACGTTTCTTGATTGACCCGAGAATATTTTGTAAATATCTTATAAAAATTAACATTCGTAAAGAAAGACGTAACAAAAGTGTTAATTATCCGGAATATCAGTCATGTATGAAAAGAGCGCATCTGCTATTGATGGTTTCAGAAGGTAATTATTTAAATCTTGTTCAGTATTGTTTTCATTGAAATAATCACCGTAAGATTTAAAATAAGCTTCATTATGATTCAGTGCGTTAAAGTTGTTCTGTTCTTCGAAATTGTATCCTGTAAATTGATAAGAACTGTTTCTGTTATTATAATGTTCCATTTGATTGTGATATTGTGTGTTTCTCGATTGGCTCCAGGTGTTGTTTGCAGTAGTCTTGTTATTCCATGTGTTCAAGAGGTAATCATCATAATTTAGATTCACTCCATAATTATTGTACTGAGGTAAGAAGCTCGTATAGTTCTGTTGTGAATTCTCGTACAGTTGATTTGAGTTTGAAAGATCGCAGAGGACGGTTGTGTCTCCATATCTACAATTCTGCGAAGAAATATTAGTTGGATTCATTAAACCGCACGAGTAATATTCGTCTGACGCAGGAATTCTATCATTTGAGTAATCATAACTTTCTGCATTGTTCGTATTGTTGTATGGTTGCACGTTAAAATTTCTATAAGCGTGATTAGAATGATTGTAATTTTCACTGAAGTACAGATACTGATTCTCTTCCCCGTTTCCTTGTGCCACGTACTTAGAATTATCTTGAACATATTGAGCTTGATTACACGCATCAAATGAATTTCCAGACTTTTGTTGCATATCAGGAAATTGATCGTAGTGACTTCTGTTATTAACCGTGCATTGTTTATGGAAAAATGTTACGAAAGTCTCGGTGGGCTTGTAATGTCGATCGGATTTATATTTTAAGAACAGAATGTTTAATTCCTGTTGTGTAAGTGTCGAGTACTTTAATTTATTCGCCACAAGATTATCGAATTGTTGTTGATACAGTTGTTCATTATCTATCTGTACTCCGTTCAAGTTGTATCTGTTTCGAATCTCGTGTGCATTCAGTTGTTTTACAATTTTCGTTCTAGGATTCCTCAAAGAATCATCTGTTCGTCTCTTTGTGACATTCTGCGAAATTACATATTTCATTCTTTTCATGAAACATCGATATAACATTAATATCTTACCTTCGCAGGATTAACATTCTCATTCTGATAATTCTGTGTTTTCTTTGACAGTAATTGCTCGTCACTTCTATCGATACCTAAACACGAAAAAATATATAAAAATAAAAGACGAACGATGTGCTAAAATCTTTTGTTAACGTTTGATTGAATTTGAATTTTTTACTGAACCAACTTACATTCTGCCATGCTGACTTTTTAGAGGACCCACGTGGACCTTTGTACGGCGGTGAAAAGAATACTGACACCAACTGACACTCCGGCGTGCTGCTCTCTCGAAACCTAAGTATTTATTTTTCTTTTAATACCCTTTTATCGTTGCATTTGATTTCAAACTTGAAACCTACCATTCAAGATATCTTCGTCTTTACTCAAAGCAATTGGAACGTTACAACATTTTGTTGTTTTGGTAATTATTTCACGAGATCGACAGTCATTTATTTTCCCTATTACAGTTTCGATCATTTTTACTTATTTTTACGTCTCGAGTCAAAATTTGAACGCAGTTAAATCATTTTATCTTTCACGAGAAACGAAGTCCCACGTGTATCATAAATATTAAACAAAAAGAACGTATAGGATAGGGATTGGGCAATAAATAATTTTCTCATTCAATGTACTTTATTCAAAAGCATTCATACAAAAATTGGAAAGATAAATATTAAGAATCGTGTTAAAATACGTTTATTTGTAACAATTAAGGCACTTGTGTTTCTCTTCTTGTTCGTACCTGCAATTAAAATAAAATTCTTAAAGATCGAATCGCGAGATTTTTTTATATTTCTATTAACTTACACAGGTAGAGAACAATTCTGGCAAAATAGGTCTGAACAAGTGGCACACTCGGACAGGCAAGAATTGCACAAAACTTGATCGCAATAAGAACATTTATTGAGCATGCACTGATCGATCACCCTGCTGCATCCGCAGAGATCGTATCTCTGCGGAAGATCCTTGAGAAATGTGAAAATAACATTGTAACATCGTCAAATTTCAATGATGATCGGTTCACAGAAAAATCGAGAGAAGTCGCCTTACCTTTATAGCTTTGTCCCCACTTAACAATCCCAGATTTTTAGTGAGTGTCATTTGTTTCGAATTCCGTTCAGTTTTCGGCTTGCAGGAGGAGGCGGAAGTTCTCTCCGACGCCGGCACGTCAACGGCGTTTAATTCCATTGAACTATTCAATCTTTGCGACAGAGTCTTGACACCTTCCTTTAACAAGTCCATCGTTCTACCTGTGCGAAGTAACGAGAAGTACGTTACAATAGCGTCGACCTTCCGGAATTATAACCTCCGTACCGTATATGTCCTTCATCAATTCTTCCCGCGAGACGCCGTTGTTCACTTGTTTTTCACCTACGTGCAGTTTCAATTGCGGTAACAAATTGTCTTCGAACGGATACGGCCGCTTCGGCATTCTTTTTCGATTCGACCGAAATTCGTCCGACGCGAAATAAACGTGCACGGTTTTAACTTTTAAACTATTCGAAACATCGCTGTATATTTGACATAACGATACGACCATGTGTGTCACGCTGATGTTTACGTACAATCACTACGAAAAGTATCGTCGCGGTATATATTTTTCCAGTTACTGTAGCCCAGTGTTCCGAGTTTAAAACCGTGTGTGGACGTGCGTAAATATTTAATTAGACGGTTGAGTGGTTAATGGATGAGGAAGAATAAGAGGATCCTCCTTTGAGAAGCCATTTTCCTCCTCAAATTTAATTTGAATCATATGAAAAATTGGACACGCTGGAGTTACACACACTTACAGGATATCGGAGGATCCAGTATCCCAATGGGAAGATCGTAACTCACGTAACGTAAATAATGCCCATAAAACATTTAATCCTACATTATCCTAAATACAGTTTTCTCTGTAGAACTTATAATTTAGAATCCTCTCTCAAGGATAATTTAACAGAATAGAAAATACAAGATCTACTTAAATTCATTAAAGAAACCAAATTGATAAAACAAATATTGTAATCTGTATACTCTGCGATATCGCTAACAACCTTGTAATCGACGCGACTTAAAGCCCAAATAAAAAAAAGTTTGTTTGGAGTTGATTAAAGATCACTGTAATATTCTTGGAGTGATAATAATTAAATGGTGTATAAAATGTACAGACTCGGGAATGAAGTTAATTGCAACGAAATTAGTAATATTTGTTTATTAGTAATGTTGCATCATTATTACTTTTATACATATTTGATATTGGCCATCAACAAATATGTTACAATTTTTCATCACCCCACATTCTCGTCTTTATCCGTTTGCTTGAAAACTAACGATATTACTTTATAATAATACATAATGATCCATAGTCATTGCGTGACAAGTACCAGCAGTACATATTCGTTAGTACAATAACTGTACACTGTTGTAACTCGCTTTAGTAATGAGTAAACTAGATCGTATTTATAAAACGAATATCCGAAACGTACGTGGAAATCATATCCGTCGAAATGGAATCGAATAAAACGATTGCGATCAGAGCTAGTTTAATATCTGTCGATTTAGCGGTTATTCATTTTCTAAAACAAGTCCTATTCAAGTCGCGAAGTAAGAGCCAATTGCAATAATCGTTTCGTATTATAGGATCGCGAGATCCAATCGCAACACGCGATATCGTTGTCGTGGGTAAAAATAAATGAACGCATAAGAAAAGAAGTATTATCTCTTGTATAAGGAACGAGGGTTTCAGGACAGGATCGTTCTCTTCTTTATTTTCGTAAAAAAATAGTTTACTGCAAGTGCATCGAATTTAGCGCAAATCCCGGATCTTCTCGACTTCAACCGCTGAAAAAGTTTCCGCGGCGGATTCGTTTTACCCGGCAGAGATTTGTCGAGATTTGCTCTGATTCATGGCTACGTCTTTCGAATAACGTGTTGAGAATTGTGAAAAGTGCATCTCTTTAAACTTTTATCACGTCCGTTCTATTCTACTGCGTTCACGCTTTCGGGTACACGTTTTGGTTCATTCGTTTTTGTTAGTCGTGGGTGTGTCCGCGTTCGGAGCGATAACGTTCGGTGCCCGGTTCTTGCAGAGGTTAACAATACCCGAATCGACGTAACCATCGTTCGTTAAACGTGCCCCTTATTCACAAAACAAGCGACAAGTATGTCCGTCATAATCGGCTGCGTATATCGGTGAGTAAATTAAATCATTGTTTATTTTATGCAAGCGTCGGTTACATCGTTCAGATAAGAATGGTCGTCGTTTCTCATCCTGGAAATTCCTGCGTTGATCGACCGAATGAACCTTAAAGCAAACATATATTAAACGCGTGTTTCACGGTTAAAAAATTCGTTGAGCTCGAGGTAAAACGATTTGATTTGTGGTCGAATTCCGCGGCGGGTCGGTACACGCTGGAATCTCCGAGGGGAAGATCGAAATTTACGCAGGCAAGTCAAGCGAAATTGTTAAGGAATAGTTTTGCTCGGAAAAACACATCTTCGGACTCACAGCCGTTATTGTCAGTTGTCATGGACGTTACTAAATACTCGGTACATTCAACGCGCAATCGATAAATCGAATCGCTGTACCCCCGGGATCCTTTTAAACGGAATATTGATTATGCATCTTTGATATGAACTGTTTCATCTATACCCAAATTTCACAGACGATTGCCGTGCAATTTTTAAATCGACTGTAACAGTCAGCGTGTTTCACTAAGCAGAATGAACGCAGTTTGAAACAAACGATGAAATTTCAGAGTGACAATAATTTTCCTAACTACTATACATTTTTGATAAAAATTAGTGAAAGACTTCACACGAAGTACATATAATCGATACTCAATTGTCGGAATCCCTCGTGTACGACACTTCGATTTTTCAAACCTTCTTTCATCATCGCCAAGATATGCTGGTACTGTTAGAAATGTAACACGAGATTGCTAAATCAACATTTTTAACATCGACAATCCGGCGCTGAGGATTTCTAAACTTCTTTCCCTCGAATTCGGATATTTGTCAGTACATTTCATACGCCTTCCTAGAAACATTCCCTTTATTGCTTTTAATTAAGAAATCAACACTGCAATTTCATTTTAATCGGTCGCATTATTGTTTATGATCAAATTCGTGAACCGAAACGGAAGAGTCGCGTGCTAATATGAAAAGCGTACAAGTGTATCAAGATCACAATTCGTCTGAGTTGGCTCAATTTTGTTTGAAGCCAAACCGCAAAGACCAAATGGTACGTCGATGGTAAATCGAAAAAGCGCGAGAAGAAGCGTCACCGGAGGTATTAATTACTCGACATCGAGATACAGCGATCAAGAAAGCGAAATCTACTACAGTACTAAACCGACGAACGCGTTATTTAAACAAATGCACAGACGCGTTTAATAATAAAGTTCATTAGCTAACTTAACCAGACGTTTGTCATCCGACGCGGTCCGCGTTTGTTTTCTCAACAGATATAAGGGCGCAGGTTCCGTTCAGAGTAAACGAAGTCGCACGAAATTGAATCGTGAAAGTTTATCTCCTTGCCGGGACCCGAATGAAAGAACAATCACAGAAAGACACAGCGATACGAAAGTGGTATAGTCGACGGAAGAAGTATAGCGGGGTTGTGAAATTCACATCATTCATTTCAGAATTAGTCATTAAAAATAATAATAGATCATGCAGATTAGTAACTGATACCGGTTGCGGTGAGGGCCGTCTTTATCAGACTTGAAAATACTTTCTAATAAAGAATAGAAACATTTTTCTGGGATTCTCGGACAACTTGGCTGTTCCCGGCAACTTTCAAATTTACGAATGATATTGATTAAAATTTTTTTAATTCTTTTCATTCGCAATCAAGCATTGGGACTGTCGAAAGCGAGCATTCACAAGTACACCAAATAAATTGACTTGCCTCAGCCCTGGCCCGACTTGAGAACTGAATCCTACCTGAAATTATTGTGTTCGTAGGCAAGGTGCAATGATAGGCCGAACTTTACGACCTCGCTGAAACTCTTCCACCGACTCTACTTTTGTTGAAAGACAAAGACAGAGAAGCTTGCTGGAAAAGTGACAATAATGAGATAAAGCTTGATGATGAAGCGGGTAAACGGTGCAGGGGGAGGGATGTTCTGCTCGAAGAGCTAAATAATTGGAGCAGTTGGCTCGAGTGGTTGGCAGAGATTTTGGTGAAACGACGATGTTTTCGGGGCGATAATTAGCCTCGCTCCACGCCGTCGCCGCCTGGTAAGAACACGCTGTTCACCAACGGAATCGTTAATGATCAACGTTTACGTTAGGATACTCGCGTTTAGCTGTGCACGGAAACTCTCACCTCTGCGAATAGACACAATAGTAAAATGATTGCGGCACAATACCTAATAATCAGTTTAAAATCTTGGGGGTGGGTGGGGTTTTGGAGCTATTTTACAATAGGTATTGCGGTCACTAGGCGCCACGGTGCATCGCAGCTACCTTTCTTGCACCTTATCCAGTGTATCGGATCAGTATTACGTATCATTACGAGCAACCATCATAAATCATGTAAAGAATAATACAAATGAATCATGTTATCGTGTGCTCGTACATCTATGTCAATTAGAATAATCACATAAAATAATTGGTTACTCTTTTGTTTCATTAGATGTACAGCTAGCCAAAACGATTCCTGACCCACTTATTATGACAGATGCAAAAATTAAATTTCAATTATGCAGCAAGTACTATGAATACTTCTCGTCTGCTCAACATTAACATGCCTATTCTATTCTATCTTACATCATTCTGTTCGTCAAGATTTAAAATTTGATACTTCGTCGAACGTTCAAGAGATTTAATTCAAGGTTGAGGATTTGGGACACGCTTTTGTATCTCATCTGCATAGCGAGAAGGTCGGGAATCGTTTTGGGTAACTGTATATGAATCTTTTATTTGATGGAATTCATTGACTGAATGCATCCTTGCATCTTAGCAAATAGCAAATGATTTTTTTAATAGAATCAATAAATATGATCGATAATTCTTATCGACTCGGTGTTCATAAACTTCATAAACCTTGTAAATAACGGTACGCGACGGTGATACGATACGAGGGTACGATACAAGTGGATACACAACTTTAGAAAGATAAATGAAAGAAGCGTAGATAATACGTGTAACTCGATATGCTGGTTCGAGTATATAGCTCGAAAGTACGGATTGCAACGAAGAGAAACTGGTTCAGTTGATTTCTGTCCGATACGACAACGGTATTTAAATTATGTAACGCTTTAATCCTGTTTAATCGGATTTCCTGAGCAAGGCTGCCGCGATGCAAGCTCGAAGGCACTCACGCGCGTGTGTACATGTATGTGTGTGTGCGTGTATATGTATGTGTGGGCCTCTGTGTATGTTTACATGCAACGGAACGTCAACAAGTAAACGTGTGACAAATCAATCGAGTGCAAATCGCCTTATAAATTGTATAAAAACGTCTATCCGTCTAGCTTATTCATGTTTTAAGGTGTATGATGTTGGTTTGTATAATTATCTACAATTGTATGCGCCCGGTTCAAGGGTCCTCTGCTCACAATCTTGTCTCTATTTAGCAGGAAAGCACGCGACCTCTCTGCGCGTCTCAACCCTCTCCTTCGTTCGGAAATCAACGAAGGTTCCCGTGAATTTCATCGAATACGTCGCACACGGTGCGAATTGATCCGGTGTCAGGTAAATTACAGTAACTGACATTTTAATTCACGTTGCATCCTCGCGCGCATCTTTTGTAAATAATCGTATAAAAATTCGCAGTCTGTACACAATTATATAATTCGAAGCTACTCCCCGCGAAGGTAAGCGCAGAGCGAATCAAAATGCTTGCCAGCAATACGTTGACACCGCATCTCCCGCTTTACGACGCTTCAAGTTAATGAGAAAAACAAATGTAAATATGAAGATAGCGGAGGAGAAAATTGAAGTCGACGCAGAGTCGCGTGGGGCAAAAGCGAGATCGAAAAATAAATTGGAGACACGCGAGGGGTATTGTAGCGAATATTATGTACTTTAATTGTTCGTGAACAAGTGAGCTGCGATAACGGCAAGCTCAATTGTGCAACGAAATGAGACAGCAGACGGTAAAATGGTCCCGAGCTGTTTGACACACTCGGCAACCGTCGATCCATTCACTCGAGTATATTCACCGAAGTACTTTAGTAATTTTTTCTCTCTCCACCCCTTTTTAAATTCGCACGATATAAAATCCTAGCTTAGTATGGCCGGTAATTTGTTTCTCTTGTGTCCTCGTATTTTCCCCATCTCTCTTTCTCTCTCTCTTACTCTCTCCCTCTCTCTCCCTCTTTCTATTTTTATCCCTTTCTGTTTTCCCTTCTCTGTAATTACGTATTACTTATGTCGTACGAATGGTTTTACATTAATTCGCAATTAGTAAATAGATAACCGCAAGCTTACGTTCTAAATTCAATTTATATGTTAATGGTGTGTGTCTGTCTTTATTGTGTACGTATGTGACGCGTACAATAATAGCGATTCGCCTCGGCTATTCAACGACAACTCGTTTCTTTTTTTCACATTCATCCCTCACGCGCGCGCGCGCACACACACACACACACACACATACTTGCTTTCGCTCATTAGTTTACGAGATAATCTCGCGTATATTGCAAAGCCCGATTTAAACAAAACGTTACTCGCACTCGTACGCATTCTCTCTCCCTGTTTCTCCTCCCCTATCAGCGATTAAAACGCAGGAAGGTGGTGGTGCTCGTCAAACGATAGCAACATCCTTCTCCTTTTTATTCTCTATCTATCTGCAAGCTTCTTAATGGAATGGTCTTAATACAAATACTGGATATCGAATCGGTAAGAACAAGTAATTTTATTCTAATTGCCTATCGAACCAGGCTTCACGTCCGACTCTTCCCGTTTTCCATTTAGCTACGTCACCTTTTCGAAAACCAACGATTCAGTCAATTAAAGTCTACGAACAATTAGAATAATCCTTTAGCTAGTAACGAAACGATCAACAGAATTCTCTTCGCCGAGACGAATCATCCGTTTTCGAATCCTCGTTTCTCTTTCGCGTAGCTGTTTGTAGGAACGAGTCGCGATACAATGTGCAATGTTTATATCTAAAGGAAGAGCTCCAGTTTCGGAGCTTCCACATTGCATTCTTTTTTGATTCGACTCTCGCTTATGCTCTTAATTAAATATCGCATAATCACAAAATCGTTTAACCGACTGATTAGAAATAATTACAAATGTATTAGCCGTGTCCAAATTTATTTTCTTTCTTTTAAAACGTTTTCTTAATAATAACATGAAAAATGATTGACAAATCGGTCGTGCACGACCGATTGATATCTTAGATTTCTCGTTAGGTTACATTTTAATTAGGACGTGTACCTATCTAGCTGTGAAACCAACTAAACGGCACGTCTTCATTAAATAATTGTCTCATGGATCCTCTCCGAAAACTGAGAACCGTCGTCTTTCCTTTCTTCGTTGTCGAGTGCTACTTTTCACCTATCCTACGTCTTTCCATCATAGACGATACTCGATGCTGTTTCGCGGTACGTTTAACAAAAATATAACCGCTATTTGAACCTTAGAGCATACACTACATGCAGGAAGCACGCTTACGGCGACACTGTAGACGAGTGATAAGGAAAGAAAGAATATTAGATTGTGTCTGCGTCTTCCTCCCTTCGCTGTCTGCTAGTGTATGAGAGAAAAATAGTATCCAAACTATTTTTTTTTTCTCTGTCACTCGTCTACAGTGTCGCCGTAAGCGTGCTTCCTCCATGTAGTATATGCTATAAGATTTTAACGGTCCTTGAATTATCGTTTCGGATTCATCTTGCGTCAGTAAATTCGCATGTTTAATCGAGACTAATTCTTTATGAAAAACAAGTTCAATGAACTGAAGTTCCCGAGAAAATCTTGATGGGACACATGGTTGCTTCAAAGAATGTGATTTAGTCGGATTCTCACGCTGGCGTTCGGCAGGTTTCGTCGTTTAATTCTACTCCTACAGTGCTTGGTTAAAAATTGCATTTTACAATGTGTTTGTCGTTCCACTAAGAAGCCGGGACAATTGTTGAGATATGTTTTCTTTTCACCGTGCGTCGAGAAAAACGGGTATCGGTTACATTTGTTGTTTTTTTTTATTTCTTCGTCGCTTAATCTACTAGGTAAGATCTTATGTTTCTTCTCGCGGCGAATTCTTCCTCGTTCTCTTTTTTAAATAGCAGACAAGAAGCCGTACGCGTAGCAACGCGACGCTCATAAGTGAAACCTAAGTACTTATACGTGTACCTATATTGTATATATATATATATATATATATTTATATATTAGTCTTTTGAAATGTTTTTTTTTCTCGTGCGTGCAAAAAATAAATCTCTCGACGCGATCGTTGCGCCGCTTTTTGTATGTATGTAACTCGTTCCCTCCCTCTCTTTCGCCTCTACTTACACGAGTCTTGCAAAAAAGTTAAATACGTATAATAGAAAGTGCGAGAGACGCTCGGCGGCGAGTCTCGGTTTCGTTTTTCTTTTTACCTTTCCGTGTCCCGGAATTTCGCGGTACCCCCTATCGATAAATAGGACGCTGTTTGAATTTATATTCGACTAGTTCGTAGTTTTTGAAAAATTCGAAACTACGGCGAATATTGCGAAGCGAAAACCGGACGCGCCTACGCAATTTCCTCGCACTAGAAAAGTTCGTTCCTATTCGGCGCGCAATGTAAAAATACGGAGCGAAGTCCTCGTCTCAATTTTAGAATCTGCGGGAAGCTGCGTTTCGCTAAAGTGTTCAGACTGCGGATTCGTATGCCGGGTTAAAGACTTCCCATGTCGATTTAAAATTTTAGATCGCATTTCATTGAAAAATATTAACGTGTAGCTTTTGATGACCTGCACTGGTTTGCATATCGAATCCGCGATCTGTTATGAGTTTTAATGGAACATCGGTCTTATCGCGTTTACTTTTTCATGTAATATTAATCGTTAAGGCGGCTTTTGGATATTTCTGTAAGGATAAGGCATATCCGGTTACTCGAAATTATCGAATGGATTTGCTTTTAATTGATTTCGTTATTTGGAGACGCGAAAGTAACGTGAGACGAGATAACATTTCCCTGCGTACACCTTTCTTCATAAGTCTTAAGATAATTCCAAGTGTTTATTGTGTAT
This sequence comes from Ceratina calcarata, assembly GCF_001652005.2. Taxonomy (NCBI): domain Eukaryota; kingdom Metazoa; phylum Arthropoda; class Insecta; order Hymenoptera; family Apidae; genus Ceratina; species Ceratina calcarata. The sequence continues at coordinate 741,928 of NW_017176693.1, read as the reverse complement.
CGAATAATCTGATACATACTCCAAATTAGTAATCATCCAAGATTGTTTTAACTAAAAGATTGATTATATGTACATAGTTTTAATAACATTTTACTTCAAATGAATTAAACAATTCTTATGTAATAATTCGGATGAGAAATTAGCATTTTTTTAATTTAATGATTTTAATATTAGAAATTTTATATCATTTCATTAATTATTCGTTTTAAGACTTAGGACTGAGGATGTACTATGGAAACAGTAATTTCGTTCAGGCTTGGGCATTAGTGAAATAAATTATTTGAAAAATAATCTTGCAAATATTACCTCAACTGACTGTATTTTATTTGAAATAATCATTCAATAGTTTATTTGAACGTATAAGTAATTTTTCTCTATTTTATTCATTATTTTATAAAGAATTTTCATTTTATTTTTTTATTTGATCAGATACTTTTTAAAATAAAGTTACTTTTCAAATATTATTTATAAAATGAAGATAATACAGTTTTTGAAATAATTTATCATTTCAAATTATTATTTAGTATCTTATTTGAAATGAAATATGCCCAATCCTGATTTCGTTTAGGATGCTCGATGTGCAATAAATAATATCGCAAATGTCTAAGACGAAAGGAATCATAAAACAATCTAAGAAAACCGGAGAAGATTAACAAGACTAACGGAGATTAATGAACAGGCTCTTGAATCCCTCCGGTTTTTTTGTTAATCTACTGAAATTAAACAAAAGTTAATTGTCGCTTCGCAATAAGCTGTATGTAAGTACGTACCGGGATAAAGCATCTGAAAACCGCGTAATCCGATGTTATGTGTGTCACTATTGCACTTCACTTTCAGATAGAAACCGTCGTAACGAAAAGCCGTAGGCTATCACTGCACAAATTTTTCTCACAACAAATCTTGCACGATCCTTCATCTTCCATCTGACATTCCTTCTATTTATCTAGATTCACACCTTCCCTTTGATGCTCGCTAATTTCAATGCCTCGTTCGATTAACAAGCTATAAGTATTCTTTGTGTATCTTTGGTTTAGAATTGAATCCTTGCACGTGGCAACATCTTCGAGTACTGCTTCCTCAGAATCTGCACGATGTTCCTCAAACAGTGTCGAAATTCGAAGCACTGATAATAGAAAATTTTTATTTTCTCATCTTTTTTATTGCAATTAAAGGGCTGTTAATCTCCATTCCAGAAATAAATAAAATTCCCTCGAATTCTTTAGAATACAAACTTATCGTTCATCGAATTATCAATTAAATAAAATTCTATTATCAGAATCTTTCTGTCCATCGAATTCTGTCAGAATCGAAAGTACTGCTGCCGCCTTCCCGGTTTCAGGATCGCCTCCCGACGATCACCAGAGTTTCTGGGTGCTGTCCCACAAGCTCTTCAGGCTGGATCGAAATTCGAAACGGAAATTCTGGTAGTATCACGCTATGTTGTTGCCGCTCATCGTGGTCACGCATTTCTTCTCAGGCGTGTTCTGGCTCTCCGAGTTGCTGCGTACGGCCTTCGTCGGGCTGCCCGGCGTCGGCGTCGCGTCACCCGGCAACGGGTTGTTGTTGTTCGTCGACGTCGAGCTCCTCCGGCCGTTCTCACGCGTCGGCGACTTCACGTCGAACACCGACGTGTCCGAGTCAATATCCGAGTCGATCTGCAATCAATTAAATTCAGCTCTTAAGATGAAGCTCATTTTGTAGTTTATCTAAACCTTTGGCAACGAGTTCACTATGGAATTGATAAACTCTTAAACAGTCCAAACGAAGTTCATTTCAGGGCCTTAGGTGACTAAAATAAAAAGACTTATTTCATTAGTATACATTATCAAACATTAAAAAACTTGTTGCTAGAAATTGATCTCTGTATTAATTATGTCTAACGCAATAGACTGATAACTTACACGACTGTTAGAGAATTTGTTGCCAAAAATTGATTTTTGTCAATTACATATGTTTAACGTGATAGACTACATGAAAATAGATGGCTTTCTAATGAATCTCTTGTCTACATCTATATCTAGTACAAATTAATGAACTAGTTCTTTATCATCATTTTCATTTTACAGACATACTAATGCGACTATCTCTACGTATTCAGCTATATTACTAATTGTAAGTGAATCCAACTGAATGATTTTATCATGTTTGAAACTGACATAGTAAATGGCTTTCTGTCCACATCACGATTTCGCCTCACTGGTATAAGATTGCATGTAAGATTATAGAAAAATAAGGGCAGTCAGCAGCAATTGTGACGTGGGCAGAAATTGGAACATTTACTATACTACGGAACAACATGTGAATGAGCTAGAGGGAATATCCTGAGTCACCTTGCGGAACGTGTCCGTGATTTCGAATAGAATAGAAAATAGTTAGATGTGATGGATCTACCAGGAAGATGATGCGCTACCTTGTTGAAACAGACTACCTGTCTGGTAGCTGGGTGCGGGCTGAGGAACAGTCGCTCGCTGGTGTCGCTCCCGCAGCTGGAGCTCTCGCTCATCTCTTGAGCGAATTTACGGGAAGCTCGGGGACTAGGCGGCGCCGCTCTGCTCTGCCCTCCTATGTTTATCCCAACATTCCTCGAGCACACCTGCGACTGAATGTGCTCGCACACTCTGCGAAATCTTCGGATGTTTCCTGGAATCGCCCAAGCATAACTGTTTACTATCAATTCTTAAACATTTTCTACAATTTAGATTGGATAGGCTTTCTCTGTTGCTTGATTGGTTTAAGAAGAAATTATTAATTAGTATTGCCTTAGTTTGGCACTTTTGGGTTCCAACGGCCATGGACCCCCGTTTGCTCCAAAGGAGATAATAATGATAAAATAATACTCTTCTTCTAATTTATAATTATGATTATTGATGATAAAGATCTTATAATTGCTAAACAATTTGTACAGATTCATATAATTTGATTGAAATGAAACTGCAACATCGTTGCTTATAAATTCTTTTACTTTGTATTATCAGTATTGGTTTAGAAAACATATTGCCAATATTATATTTTTGAAAATGCATGAGTCATGTTGCAAGGACAAGTCGTAATTGCCAAACAATAAAATTCACATTTACACAATTTCAATGAAACGAAACCGCAACGACTGGCATGGAATTCAATTGATAAATTCTTTTATCTTATACTATCAAACGGTCTTGGTTCAGAAAATTGTTGCCAAAAGTTTCATTGGGAATAAAATTATATTTGTGAAAACGTATGATTGGTATTGCAAGGAGAAAAGTGTGGATCCAGTCTGATGCTGGTGTCTAACTCGAGTAAATGAAGGGGTATTTGGGAGACAACAAGAAATTATACACGCGCTAACATGCGGACAGGCTTTGGCACTGGCCAAGGTAACATCGATCTAGTTGCGCTTGGATGGCTGCCAAATGGCAAACGCCGCCACCTTACGTCTACCTATTCGCGGTTTAGCTTTTCAACCCCTAGTCTGAAGAGCTACTGTAGAATCCCCGATAATCCAGCACGTTTCTCAATACATACAAAACCACATCTATGTATTCGTCTAACAAGGTTCAACATACAGTCGTTCGGAACATATACTGTAATACATACATAGTTTATTCAGGTCTAAACCAATTATGCTGAACTAGGATTATCACAATTCCATTGCAATATTTTCTTTTCAATTATTTTTATTTGCTTTTAAAATCAAAACTTGTTAGTTTAGCATTATTCTTATTATTTCTTTCTGCGTTTATTCCGCGTTTTCTGTCCTCCCTTCCAGATAAATTATTGACTCTTTAATCGAATTGAACAGCAATTGACAATTAATGTTTGGTTTTTGATTCGGATTTAACTAATTATGAATTAAAATTATTTGATTGGCTTAACTGAAAGAAATTCGAATTAGTGATTCTTAATTAAAGAATACTCCAATTGGAAATTTAATCGTTAAAAGCTCTGCAACCCTGATCCTCGCTTATCACTTAATCTCGTTGTACTCTAATAGAAATGTATTTGTACGTAAAGTAGGACGAAGGAATTTATTGAAAATTAGCTTACCGCTGATTAAAGTAAAGGTAATAGCGAACAACGGTTCGTTGGGCTGCTTGGAAATTGCGCTAATGTCCACTTGGAATCGGACTTGTCTCTGGAACATGGCAGGCGCCGTGCTTCCCCTTTTGTATTCCACTCTGAAGGACATCGGCGAGATTACGCTGTGAGACAACTCGGCTATCTGTCGATCGAGATCGTTGTTTTAATACTACTCGCGTCGAATGCGTAAATAGGGTCTTTGCTTTCTGAACTCACCGATAAAAAAGCGTGAATCAGGTCGGCTTTCACGCTGGCCAACGCTTTTCCCTTAACGAGGATCGTGAACGTCTCGTCTTTCTCAGTGGTCATCAGACTTCCGAACCACGACTTTTTCGTCAGTTCCGGGGAGGAGTCCGGTGTAAGATGTACCTGAGAAACAAACAAAAATAATTAAGATTATACAGAATGATTTTATTGAAAAGTTTTAGAAAAATGAATTATGGTTTGTTGAAACATAATCAAATAGTAAATTAAAGAGCTGCATTAAATACAGAATTCATATAAAACATCTTCTAATGAAACAAGAGAATGATCAGATGTTTTATATGATATTCATATTGACTCATCATCCTGTATACCTTTGAGAATAAGGGAGAAGGGGAATTGCGTACCTCCTCGGCGCTTGTTAGCAGCTTGCGTCGATGAAACCGAGGACTACCAAGGAACGAGTTCTTGATGGTTGTCAACCTTGATCTCCAGTGATGAGCCCCGGAGCCGGCGCCAGTGTGGGGAGAGCCTGGCGGTGTAACGCCGACCGCTACTACTAAGAGACCGACTATTCTTTACTTGTTCCACTTTCTACGTTATACGCAACGCAATAGCTTCTCACTTTTTCAATGAAAGAATATTAAGATCGTAGCAAAAGAATTACAGTATGTTACAAGAATCATTGTCCTGATTCAGCAAGTATCTTCTTTAGCAAGGTTTTTGATTATCAAGAATTGTAGCATACATAATAAAATTATTGTCTTCATTTATTACCTTCTATCTTTTATTGTAAGTTTATCTTTTATTGCAAGGCTCTGATTAAGTACTTTCTAGTTTTTAGTGCAAGGTCACTGATTATCATTGTATGTGAGATTAAACTAATTGCTCTTTTAGAACGATGATTGAAATAATGTTTCAGAACTAATTGTCTTGTTTCAATACCTTCCATCTTTCATTGCATAGTCTTTGATTATCATTCTATATGATATTAAACTATTGACTTTTCAAAAAGATTGCATTGATTTAATATTCCCTGAATGAAAAAAAGAAGCTATTGCTTTGACATAAACAATGATTTCGAATAAACAACGCGAGACTTTGTACGTGGAAACAGAGAGGGGTTTCTTTGTCAAGAGAAGGAAAAAAGCGATTGCGTCTCTACAATGATTCGCTCGTTATGCTCGGAGGTCAGTTGCATTTTTCAAACCACCCCAACTGGGTAGCCCTTTTCTGCAAGATGAAACGCCTACTCAGACGGGCCAAAGCTTTTGTTCCCCTTTACAAACACTCTGAACACCTTGCCTCTCCCTTTGTCGCGTTCCGAATATTTCCATTTTACTATTTAAATTATTATATCTATTTTTCGACCGGACATTCTATTTATGGAAAGTAATCGTTTACTTCTGTATTGGTATAATTAGATATGTTTTATTCGATCGCGAGTTCGACTTTGCAAGCTTGTTAAGAGGATTCGCTAGATAATTTAAAGTGTACTTTCAAAGAATCGATTATTCATGGAAAGAAGTTTATATCGATTCGTCGAAGGACTCCGAGCTACTTTTCTCTTAAACAATGCCATTAAAATCTTCTCCGAAGAATACTTTGCTAACTTTTATCCGAGTCGTACAGACGATTAAACAATTATATTTCTTATTTCATTTTTCATCATTCTCTAAATGCGTTTCAGATAGAAATATGAAATGTCCAAAGTGAATGCACATTGAAAATTTTATTTCATTTGTTCGAATGATTAAACCATTTGACTTCTCATTTCCTAAATTGACATTATGAATGCATTTCAGAAAAGTGAATGCATACTGCAGTTTTTAGTTAAGTGAAACGATTAAATAATTTCAGTTCTCATTTGATCTGACCGTTTTATAAATTGGTATTACGAATATACTTGAAAAAAATGAATGTCCGTTGCAACACTAGAACGTTTACTGAAACATTTAATAGGAAAATTTTCTGGTTCGCATGCAGCGTTTTTAAATTTACAATTTAGTCAGAATGCTCGTATCTTACCCTGTTGTACGTCGTTTATCTCAATTCCCACGCTGGGCACAGCCGGGACAGGCGTTACGACTGCCGGGGTGGTGGTGTTACCGTTGCCTGCGGTGGCCGTCACCGTCGACAGCCTGTGAGGGCTTCCCGTTTGACCTAGATGCGAGGCCGGAGGCGCCCTGTGAGGGCTGAGCAGTCCTGCGACCGCGTTCGACGCGTGCAACGGCGAGCTGCCCGGCGTCGAGGCGTGCGAGTGCGACGCGTGCGTGTGGCACCCCGTGCTCGGCGAGCGACGTGTGTGATGCCTAGCACTGCATTGAAATTCGTTCACATATGATGAATCCCAAAATTATTTGCAATGAGAAATCGATTAATTAAAACGTGCATCTAGTACGTGACATAAGGTATGATTTCAGGTATGAGTCTTAATATCATTGCTGAATATATGAAAAAGATAATAAGAAATATTTGTAATAACTTTTGTTCAATTTATCAAAACATTTATTATATGATGAGTTATATCCTTCTGGTTTCAGTTAAAATGGTCTTATTTATATAAATGCATAAAATCCGCTGTCTGTTCATTGTATATGTAAAAACAAATACATCATGCAACCACAAAATTGCAGTATGATTTGCTCTAATCAGGAAACGAGGGAAGTATAATATTGTTTTATGGAATAGAATGTTCGGAAGCCGCATCGGACCAGATCGTGGGCTATTTCGCGAGTTTGGCGTTCCGTGAACCGGTCTACTGATTTAATCGAGTTTGTTGCGCGACACTCGAGAGGAGAGTGTAATTTCAATCGAGTTAATCGTCCGCGTTCGCACGTGCCACGGAACTGGGTAGGGAGGACGATGGAAAAAAGGGGTTGAGAGCAGTTGATATCGTGCACGCGACCAGAGGATTCGCCGATGGTCACGCGAACTTGGACAAAGACAAAGGTAGCTCGGAGAGATCGACCATGCGATTGACACAGAACTTGATCCGATTTGTACAGTCCGCGGTGAGATATAAGTAGATTTTTATATAAACTGAAAATTTTATGGTAGTCAGTTAAAAAATAGACACTTACTACCATTTAATGGTTATTAATGCAATAACAAATTAGTATATAATAACTATTTCATGTAATAATTAATAAGTCTCGTTTGAATATTTATAAAATGAAAATTTTGATATTTCGACTAAAGTAAAACATTTATGATAAAATGCATTTCAGATAGAAATCTCTTAGCAGTAGATTCATAGATTGTCATCACATTTACGGAGCTAATGTCACAATTTCTACTCACTAACGTATTTTTCTGTAATTCTATTGTTGTCTTAGAATTATAGAAAATTAAGCCAGTTCGTAGAAATTGTGACGTGAACAGAAATTGGCGCATTTATTTTACTCCACATTTTTGCACGTTATATGCATTATGTATATTTTCTGGATATCAAATTTTTATATGAATGCATAAAAAGTGCGATTCAATGACAACATAGTCTATTTTGAATCATATAACAAATTTGACTATACAAATTTTGCCAAGCAAATGGTATAGAGGTATAATGATAAATAGGATTTTTAATATTATTACCTGGACTGCCTCCTAGGAGTTAACGGCGATCCATGGCTAATTTCCCCGAGATTGAGAGCCGTGCTGCCGTTCACTCTGCAAGTGTCCACTCGTTTCCTTGGTGGATCCGCTTCTAATTGTCCTGAAGAGCCCCGGACGCCTCCTCTCATCACCTCCAGCTCGTCCTCGCATGCTGGTCTTCTCCGTTTCCTCTCCAGTAGCAGAAAGTATATCACCTTCTCCGTGTTGTGACTGAAATCATCGCGTGAAAACAAGAAATCTTCTTTGAAGAAGCACTTTACTTCATTCAGTCTCTTTGATTTAATTTTAAAGGCGGCAAATCAGACATGATTCTTTCATACTAAGAAATGTATATAAAATTATAGACAGTGACAAATTCAAGAAATAATTTATTATATTATATCAGAGATTTCCTTTCTCGTTATATCAATTTCTATTTTCATACAATTTTGATTTGTCTTTAATAATGTTTTACTTTCTATTTTTTAAGTAACTACGAAAATTTTAACAAGATATGTCTTTGAAGTTTCGTTGCGCAAGTAAAAGACTTTTAACAGTTAACTAGTTAACTTATTTCTCTCCTTTGACCATTGAGCCTGGATGAACTAATAATAATTCAAGTTGAAGTGCGAAAAATAAAAATTTTCGCACATTTGAAGAACCCGGCCAGACTGAAATTTAAGGTATAAAAAAGAGGATATCTCTGGTGGTGGTGAAAAGAGGACGTATGGTAATCCTAAGGAAGCAATCAGATTGTGCAGGGGAATTAACAAATTATGTAAATGATGTACGAGGTATGTAAGAACGAAGGATTGGTCTTACTTGGGACTGAGAAGTTCCTGAATGAGTTTGTCCCGTTCCTTGAAGCAGCCTAGGCTGGCGATCGCCTGCAACACGTCCGGATCGATCGCCTCCACGGACGGAATAACGTGCGTCTGCACCACGTCCATCATCGACAGCTCTAACTCCAACTCGCCCTTGCCCGCCGCCGTCACCCACACATGCCTGTTTATTTCCGCCAGCTGAGGAAATGCCAAACCGCGATTTATCGCCCCTCTGCTCCCAACGCGGCTAATTAATCGCGAGTTCCATTAATCCCGATTTTAACCAGAAAATATTTAATAGCATTTTCTCATTTCAAAAAGAATATGTATTGACTATGACCCAGATAGTTGATCAACAAAAGTAGTTTTTAGAAAAGAAAAATTGGATAAGAAAAGAACGATTGGATTGGATCAAATAAGAATACTTGAATGAAAACGTGAAAACAATTTCTGTACAATCTACTGCTTGTGCAAAACGATCGTAAAGCTTTATTTTATTGGTAGTTGGACGTTACCGTCAGTCTCTTCTCCGGGTCGACCTCGATCATTCCTTTGAGCAGGTTTTGACACTCCGGCGGTACGAAGTGCGGTATGTAAAACACACCGCGTTTCACCTTTTCCAACAGCTTTCTCAAATTGTCGTCGTCAAAGGGCAACGCGCCTACCAGAAGCGCGTAAAGTATCACCCCGCACGACCAAACGTCCGCCTTCCTCCCATCGTATTTCTCACCCTGGAAAACGTGCAATTATCCCCGTACGTTTTTCTCCCTTTTAATTAAAAAGCCCCGGAAAAAATAATAATTCGTCTCGAATGCTAGGAGCGATTACGTTCCTTTATTAATCCCTTTGAACGTGGCCAATGTCGAAGCAATTAAGTCGGTCCCGGGTTCTTAACTCTTTCTAACAAGGAAGGCTTCTCAACGGGCAAACTCCGATTTTAATGAAAGTTGACTGACTACCAAAACTGTTGAAAATATTCGATATGTATTCTTTTTTTAGCTGCGGTAACTGAGAGATAAAACCACCTTCCGAAGTTAAATCCCTAAACTGCTATCTGAAAAATGGCGAGAGATAGACAAAATATTTTGAGCAGAATTACACGATTTGTAATGTTCTGAAAGAAAATATACCAAGGTTTACGAAAAATCATTTAAATTATTTAAAAGAAATTTTGTTGATGTTTTAACTTCGGTAATTTTACCTCTTAAACTTGAGTTACCGCAGCTAAAAACAAATACGTCTCTAATATTTTTTTAAACCTGACAAATCTCGTTAAAATCAGAGTATGATTGTTGGAAACTTTTCCTTGTAAGACGCGAAGGGATTTGGATATTCGTATGGGATTAAATATAGAGTAGATTCTTACTCGAATGACTTCGGGGCAGGCGTAATGAGGGGAACCGCAGCTGGTTTCCAGCATCGAGCCCGCGGGTTGCAACGAGGCCATCCCGAAATCCGCTATCTTAATGTTATTCTTCTCGTCCAACAACAAATTCTCAGGCTTCAAGTCTCTATGACTGGTAACAAGAAACATCGAATCAAATTTCTTTGCGATTTCAACCCTTTCAATACTTTTACAAATAATTTATACAAAATAAAAAATATATAATGCATCCACCCAACATGAAATGAAAAGTCTGATACATATTATGAATCCAAGGTAATTAATAAAGCCCTTGCCAATGTATTTTAATTTTCGATTGTCACATTTGTCTCCAACAGAGATGGTGTTCAAAATTTCTTCTTTTTCACAAAAATACGATCACGATCCGTGATTATAGTCAATCATGTGTGGACTTCCTATAATCGCAGTATTAATATCTGCTATAGTAATCAGAAATAGCTTTCGATTTTTAAAATATTTGTATGTCTCTTTTGAAATGCAATAATGAACGCTTAGACATGAAATTATTAAGGACTCACCATATACTATGACTATGGCAAAAATCTAACGCAGAAATGATTTGTCGAAAAAATCTCCTGGCTTCTTTCGGCGTTAGTCTACCCTTTTTCACTAAATAGTCGAACAGCTCGCCGCCGGAAACGTGTTCCAGAACAAGATATCTGAAACGAACAAAGTGCAGTTTTCATTCCCCGGATTTTTCCGAGCGTGCAATCACCTCGTCTCCGCCACCGTGAGTAATGGGTCCCGTGAGTAAAACACTTTTGTCTACCGTGTAGATTTCCCTGCCTATCCCTTTTCCCATTCTGACACATACCGAAATGCCTTTTTTCCCCCCCACATCCCGAACGGCCGAATTAAAGTTCAACGACTTTTCGAGCTTGATGAAACTCACGAGTTTCAGACCGGGAAATATTTCCTTTCTCGGTTTCTCGGCTACTCACAGGTATTTCTTGTTCTCGTATACATCTGAGAGGCCGAGGACGTGAGGATGGTCGATCAGTTTCATAATCGCGATCTCCCGTTCCACCTTCATCAGCACGGACTCTGACAGCTTCTCCCTGTTGATGATCTTGATCGCCACCTTCTTGCCCAACACACAGTGGACCCCAAGCTTGACCAATCCTTAAACACGTTTACCACGATTTATAGATATCGCAAACACCATTCAATTACATTTACAATTACCATACAATTACCAAACACCATACAATTAAAAATAAATCCATTTAAGTGTATACATATAAGGGACGCGGTACCCGACGACAAGCTGTCATCTTCAGACTCAAACTTGCCTTCAGGATGCTACCTCGTCCCTTAATTTTATATAAGTAGTCAAAATATGATTTGATATGTGATATGTTTAAATTATCATTATAATCCTGGATCAAAAAGTTGAAAAACGCGACCTTCACATTTTTCCTTACCTTTTTACTTAATCTCAATTCTTTCGCAATCTTTTATACACGTAATTTAGTAAACTAATCCTCTTGACTACTCAAAAAGACTCAGGTTGTTTGGTCCAATTTTACAAAAGTTAGTCAATTTTAAATAGCATGTGTTCAGTTTAGAAGTTTTATGTTATTCTTAAATTATAGGACATTTACCTCAATCACTTTGTCTATATTAATGAAAAATGGTAAAAAAGGTATTATGTAAAATAAGAAAGAATTTTATAATAGAAAGGAGTGAAAGTTAATAATAAAAACAGTAATTTTAAAATATTCAAATTTAATTCGAACAGTCTGGTAGGAGGGTGTTTCGAGAGTCGCGTCTCGGGTTCAAGTGGTAGCTGTTTTTAGTGAAACGGGGCGAGTCGGATCTGGTGAAAATCTGAGAAGTCGCTGAATAGGCAAGTAGAGTTCTTTATGCAAAGAGTGGCTCGTTGTATATGGCTAGGATCACTGTGAATCGGTCCCCTTTGTCCGTTTGGCCTTTGCTCTTTTCAGAAAAGGGAAATGAAAAAGTGTACCTCGATATTAGCTATTGTCGTTCCATTAATCAGCTTCCAACAGCTTCTTTATTGTAGAAAATCAAATAGCTGTTTCAAATCATCTTTCCTAACACGAGCTTTTCATGCACAGTTTAATCCATTGCAATATTTTATCTAATATAGATTAATTTAAAAAATTCATAGAAAAATCAGTTTTCGTTGATGAATAAATTTAATTTAGGACCACTAACTTGAAGTTGATGAAAATATAAGACTTGTGGTCTAATACTTTCTAACAAAAGAGCGTTTGAAACCATTTTTCCCAACATTTTGTCATGAAGCTTTCATACATATTATAATCCATTGCAATATAAATTTACTATTTAATATACATAGATTAATATGTAAAATTCATAGAAAATTCAATTAAGCTTTGTTGATGAAATTCTCTGAGCAATGAATTTAATTCAGAACCACTAATGTGATTTTTATGTGAAAATATAAGATGTGTGGCGGTCTAATATTTTCTGACAATGAGGGTGAAGGATAACGGAAACAGGCGACAACGGAGGATATGTTTGAGATCCTTTTCGAAGTCTGAGTCACTCTCTTCGTGGTCGTCACGATGTGTACACATCGTGTCACCTCGATGGGCAAACACAGAGGTTTTGCTCGAGTGGTTTCGAGTTGCTTCCACTTGTTAAATTACGGAAACTTCCCCGTTGGAGTCTCGTCGTTACAAAGTTATCTACAACATCTTGAATCCTTAATCTCGCTAATTCCCCATGTGAAATGGCCGATAATGCGTTTCGAAGTTTACAGTTCAAAAGTGAGCCAAAACAATCGTAGTCCTCCACCGGATAAGATATACAGCTATTTTTTTTACAAAATTCACTATAACACAAGAAATTAATTAATTAATCATTTTTATCCAAGGTATTGACAAAACTTTGCTTTATTATTTGTAAATAATAACAAGCATTCCATCTTTGATGTTCTAAGCATCGGTTCCATTTTCTCTAGCTATTTTCCTACAGGGCTTTCATGTATGATATATTATTGTGTAGAGGCTGTCGCATGTATCTATTAATAGTTTCAGTGAACTGATATAAAATTAGTTTCTGTTGAAAGTCTGGTTAGAATTCCAATAAAGCGGCGGCGTCGTACGAAACGGGAATAAATACCGGAATCAGATGACAAGTTTAAATTGGATCGCGAGGGTTTCCCGAATAAAACTTAAGTGATCCGCATTTAAAGTAGATACCAAAATATTTCAGGCGTTTAATATCATCACACCGTAATTGATTTAATCCTTCGCACTCTCGAGTCGATTCATGCTGAACATTTCTTCATTTTCATTTTATATAATTATTATGTGTTATATAATGTATTATCCAATAAACATTTATTTTATTATTAAAATACTGATACATGCAGTCAACTTTTGATGTTCTATATAGTTTTGTAGTTATTACTCCCAGCGTACATAATTTTTGCACATTTCGTTTTCTTATAAATGCATAAAATCTGTCGTCTAATTATTAATTATACTGATGAAA
>NW_017176693.1:724754-727124 GCF_001652005.2 Ceratina calcarata | reverse complement strand
AACTAAGAAGAGATTGAAAACAGAGTGCAAAGGGTTTTATTCATGTTTGATATATTTCAGTTATTAATTATATTGATGAACGACTGTTCCCAGGGAAAACCAACCGGCACGGGTTAAAAAACATTTTACCAACGGCAACCCTTTGCCTACTCGAGGTGCACGTACATTGCCTATACGAGGTAGCAGCCCTTCGAACGTTTTAACCGCGTAATTAGCTGTGAGCATCCCCCCGTTCGCGAAATTACTTTTCAACCGCGGATACCGATATTAAATCTACTTGTCGGTGGAGTCGAGTGCTTGTACGCGTTCCCGTGTACCGTTTTTCCTTTTCATTTGGGGAAAAGTGTCTGCAACTGATGTACAGATACACCGCTGACTTTTCCCTCTCTGAAAACTGAAAAACCAGTAAGCCTCTAGCTTCTAAAAAGAGAGTTTTCTCTGCTATTCTGTTATATTACCAATTTGTATTTGTCATTGTTAATTTCTCAAACAAATCTGATATGAGGTGTTAAGATCGTAGGTAATAAATGTAAGGTGAGGGGTTAAATTACTGGGAATTAAAGTATGGAAGCCTGGGTCTTTTTTAAAGTGATGACTTCTAGTTAGGATGCCAGTATGAGAGGGGGTGGTGGAGGCTGGGAAAGATAAGAGGGAATACCGAGAAAAAGAAGATTTATAGGAACGGGTAAATTGGCTTAAATCGTCTCCGAAGACCGCGGCAACGGTGTCTTTATCCATTTAAAAGCAGCCTCTCCCCCTTATCTTTTTCGCCTGACAAAGAGAAGAAAAAAGAGAATCGTCAATGGCCGCCCTTCGTCGATTAATTAATCGAATGCCCTTTCCGGCTTTCACGATTTTCCCGCGGATCACAATTCCTCTTCCAATTTACTGAACATTTCATAACGCTCCAGGTGGTTCTCCTTTGTCCCTTGTTTAAACACTCGGATGTCCGATAAATTGTAATTTTGTATCGAATTAATCTACGCGATAAAATTAAGAGACGCACTGTTATCGCACTGCGCGAAATCTTGTGCTATCAAGGTGCAGGATTTGACGTCGTTGGTAAGTTCAAACGAACATTGTTCAAATCTCATACGTCGTCGTACGCGGCGATTTCATTCGTTTAGATGTGCAAAAAGTATAAAAGTTTCCAAGCAGTAATCCAAAAATCTCTATAGCACTAAAAGTGAAATTTAGAAAAAAAATTGAAGAATTTTATAGAAATCTCAGTCTAGATTTTTTATCATGCAAAAGTTTTGTATAAAAATTCACAGACTACTAGTAAATAATTTATTCTCAATGTTCGCTGGAATGGTCAGCCACGAAAGAGGAGGATGAATGCGACGTTATGGAAATATGTAACGCAACACGACGGATGGATGTCCACGGCGCTCAAACTGAGGGGAATTGCATTAGCGTCGCTATGGGGTGTTCGAATGCACTTTCACTCTTCCCTAACGACTCGCATCACGCACGATTTATCGCCATCGATGCAAAACTTAACTTCGTTCGAGTCAATCGCTGCCAAATCTGGTACGAGAATGTATTACATCTTTTTCTTCTTCTTTAGGATACCAAAGTAAAAAATGGACGTTCTTTATTAATCTGTGAAATACTTACGAAGTTTTTATAGCTATTATTAGTGATTTTATTAAGGTAATCACGAGATTTTGAATCGATGACATCAGAATTTTAAGGAGTTTTTAATGTTATTATTAGTGATTTTATCAAGATAATCACGAGTCTTGTTTGAACTGAGGAGAAAAGAGTACGGAGTAGTGCATGATCAATAGTTTTTGAATAGCATCATGTCATACACACATATGTATGTTTGAATTGCGAAGTGTTCCCTTTGGTGTATTACTACATAAGAGTTTGGACGAAGCAGTCGAGCGACATTTTTGCAAACTGCTGTTTTCCAACGAACATCAATCTCGCCACGTTCATGGAAAATTGAATGCATAAAAAAGTTCACACACTTGACAGGTTTACCCAGCCGTGGGGTTGCCCTCCCCCCCTCACTCTCTCTCTCTCTCTCTCTCTTCGATCGTTTGACTCACTTTTATGGAAAAATGTAGTCGAGAAAAACCCGTGGGTGGAAATGCATACGACGTGCCCATGGCCGTTCTATTTATTATACATATACTTGCTGTACCGAGCCGATGGAATATTTAAACATCCGGTAGCAATTACACTGCCCTTTTAAACATAATCGCCACGTGGGCAAACTCGTGCATACGTAAAAGTGTAACCGTGTTAAACCAGAAAATTTATCATATTTTCAGTATCAATCGTTCTTAGAACGCGTTCCAAAGTATCCCTTTTAATTTTACATTATGTACAGGGTGTCCCACTTAACGCTTTTCATAA
>NW_017176693.1:721018-722338 GCF_001652005.2 Ceratina calcarata | reverse complement strand
TTTCAATAAAAGAAGTTCGAAAAATTCTGTTTTCTATACTCGTCAAGTTTTCGTTTTTTTTTTATTTAAAAAAAGATATTCTATTCGTTTAAATATTGTGTTACATATTTACTTTATCAATACGAATTCTTAATCCTTTAGATTTATTTAATCCACAGTACGTGATGTTTTTGAAAGAATGCAATTTCGCGATTCGGTACAGGCCATTGGGGGTTTGTAAAATAACGCGGAATCTCTGAAGGATTTTTGGCAGCTAAAATAGGTTGAATCGTCGCCATGGGAGGGTACACGTTGGCTCGTAACGGGCTGGTGTATCATACGCGGAAACTTTCCTCTCCCGCTATCGTAATTCATTTTAGCAGCGAAACTTCGAAAGAAGTATCGTTGACGGAAATTTTGCAGACGCGAACTCCCGCAAATCCTCCACTCCCCGCGCTCGTACGCATTTACATCTCCCTTTCGCTTACAACCGTGATATGATTTTTGTCCAAAACAACGTTTACGCGACACAGCTTAAAAATGCAATTTAGCAATTTAATTATATTCATCCTGCTTCCGATACTCCGCATGTTTTAATATTTTAACATATTAAACGCATCCTTCATATCTTTTTATACTTCGGATGTACTAAATATACATGAATGCATGAAATTCGCAGTTTAGCGTGAAACGGTGTAAAAGTTGATGTAACTGCGACGCTGCAGCAGCGAAATTAGGAACGGTCTGTGGGAAAATTTCGCGCTGGCAATGGCAATGTTTGCCTCGGTGGGCGCTACGCACTGCGTTTGTTTTAATTAAACCACCACTATCTCTGTACTATAATTGAACGAGAATAATTGACATCTGCATGGAAATTGCTCGGTTAGACTGTCGCCGTTAATTATCGTTCAATTTGGGCTTGTGACCAATTCCTTTAATGAACTTTGCCGAGTTTAAAAAAAATGGACATTTCATTTTATTTTAATATACTTTGCTACCTGGAATGGGTTGAATTATTCATTGCTGGAAATCTTCGAGTCTACAAATTCTTCTTTCAGCCGCATAAAACCTAGAAACGCGCTTGGTTTACAAACTCTCCCTCAACTCCATACGTCCATGTTTTTCACGTGTTAATATTGTCAGTTGAATATCCTTCAAGATTTATTAATAGCCTGCGGCTATTCCAAACAGTCACTTCCTCTCAGTCAAGCTTTTAAACTATAATCTGGTAGGTTTAATGTTAATTATTCACTTGATAAGATAAAATACGAGATAAACGAAGTACGTATATGTGTAAAATCTATTTCATAAATTTTCTATTCCACTTAAATGTATTATTAT